>NC_047015.1:12363142-12663142 GCF_902652985.1 Pecten maximus
CAAAGTTAATGGGTTTCGGCTTCTGGCTGCTGTCCTTTATCCTACTGTCCGCCTTCACTGCTAACCTGGCATCCTTCATGACCGTTTATCGTATGGACGAGATACAAGTCAACACTATATCGGATTTAGTAAACAAAAAGGATGTCAAATTCTCTGTTGTGTGGGGGTCAGATGAAATGGTGTATTTCGAGAACATGATGAAAACAGAAGAAGCATTTCATGATCTATGGAAAAGTTCTAACCTTTACCCAGACTATAAGCAATATGCCTTTAATGAAATTGTCTGGGACTACCCGGTCAGAGACACTTTCACGAAAATATGGCAAAGCATGACAATTACAGGATTCTTCAATACTACGTCCGAGGCTCTGAGAAGGGTTGCTGAAGGAAATTTTATTCTTTTGGCAAAGACAGACACTGTGAAATATTTAATATCACAGAATTGTGATGTGAAGTCGCTTGGGTCGCCCATGGGCTATCATCCTGTTGGATTCGCACTGAAGAAAGATTCCAGTCTTATATCAGCAATGTCAAACAGGTAACTTACCGGAATACGAACTCCGGTTTATCGTTGCAATATCACATGCATTTCTACATTGAATACTATACGGTAAATTGTTTGTGTATTTGATTTCCCTTAATGGCCAAGCTAATTCTTCGTTATAATATGTCCGACAATAACACCCGGGGAAGCTAATTATGATCATACAGATAGACCATCAACTACAGCACGCGACCATACACAAGTGGAACATAAGTAACCACATACGACTATACCAAGGGATATAAGTCACCACATACGACTATACCAAGGGGATATAAGTCACCACATACGACTATACCAAGGGGATATAAGTCACCACATACGACTATACCAAGGGGATATAAGTCACCACATACGACCATACCAAGGGGATATAAGTCACCACATACGACTATACCAAGGGGATATAAGTAACCACATACGACTATACCAAGGGGATATAAGTCACCACATACGACTATACCAAGGGGATATGTCACCACATACGACTATACCAAGGGGATATGTCACCACATACGACTATACCAAGGGGATATAAGTCACCACATACGACCATACCAAGGGGATATAAGTAACCACATACGACTATACCAAGGGGATATAAGTAACCACATACGACTATACAAAGGGGATATAAGTCACCACATACGACCATACCAAGGGGATATAAGTCACCACATACGACTATACAAAGGGGATATAAGTAACCACATACGACTATACAAAGGGGATATAAGTCACCACATACGACCATACCAAGGGGATATAAGTCACCACATACGACTATACCAAGGGGATATAAGTCACCACATACGACTATACCAAGGGGATATAAGTCACCACATACGACTATACCAAGGGGATATAAGTCACCACATACGACTATACAAAGGGGGATATAAGTCACCACATACGACCATACAAAGGGAAACATAAAATCTCATATGACTGAAAAATGGAATCATATGTCGCCTTATATGATGATGTAGAGGGTTGTGTCAAACCACAAGCCCATAGCATTTCTGCTTTAAAAATGCTTTACAAACATGTTTGATATCTTATTTGTTGATTAACGTTGTATATAAAGTTCTTCTATTCTATTTCAATACAGTTTTATGGAAATACAACAAAGTTCTGACGTGGAAAGTTTGAAAAGAAAGTGGTGGGAGAATGGAGATTTGCTCTGCGACACAAGTGAAATAATACAGGAAATAGGGTTCACAGAAATCGCTTATTGGTTCCTGACTCCGGTGTTTGGTATAAGCCTAGGGATCTTTGTCCTTGGAATGGAACGCATCGTCCGCTACAGAATCAGTAGGAAAGCGAAGGTAAATATAGAAAAATTATACATGAGGGTGAAACCACTTTTACTTACCTTTATCATTTATCATTCTGGGCCATATTGTCAATTAGATTTATCTAAATATGTAACCCTGTATAGATGAAAGATATTATCATTTTTCTTATTCTAGATAACTGGAGGACCAATTATGTATCGGAGTACCAATCAGTCTTTAGTTGATATCTCTGTCTATGTTTCCGTGTCAGTAGAAACATTTATTTTGATAATTATATTGCATAACATGTTTCTTAACAAATTTACAATTTTGCTCAATATATAGTGTTTTCACTGCTGATATTGGTAAAAAAATTCTTTAAACAAGCTTACCAGTCTGATGGCATCGATATATTTATACTGTTATCTATGTTTTATTTTGAAACAGAAATACACAGTCCGAAATGGCTATTCACCCACACAGCATTTTCGGGACAACGATGATGAGGGCAGTAGACAGGATGGAAGGACAAAAAACAATGGGTTTTGTGAAAATAGTCCTAAACATGTGATGACTACAGGATATGTCAACAAAGGCATGTCATATCTATAATCTCTTAAACTTTTACTAATGTGTCTTGTTGTGTAAATATTCTTTTACAGTTATGACATGTTTTTATTCATATATATAATAAGAAAAAAAGTGTGTGTCCATGTGGAGTTGGTAAATGTTTAAATATCTATATATATATAATAACAAAGCTCGCCTAACAACTTACAAGCAGTGTTCGTCCTTTTCCGTGCTTTTCAGGCAAGACATATTTATATATATTCATGTTCAGCTGATTGTTGCTTACAACATCAGTCACACATCCAGCTTGCCCATTAATCAATAAACAACGTAACACATATGTATAGATTGAAATGGAAGTTTATTACAACGACATTTATAATCCAATTCCAAAACATTATATACATAACATAAGGTCATTACATCATTACTACCTCATTCCATCATGTTACATATTAATGTAAGATAAACATTTATAATTGACTAATGTAAGTGAGGGGGAAAATGGTCCCTTAACGTAAAAACAAAATACATACACTTAGCATAGTAACAAACGACATACCCTTAGCATAGTAACAAACGACATACCCTTAACATAGTAACAAACGACATACCCTTAACATAGTAACAAACGACATACCCTTAGCATAGTAACAAACGACATACCCTTAACATAGTAACAAACGACATACCCTTAACATAGTAACAAACGACATACCCTTAACATAGTAACAAACGACAACCCCTTAAAACTAGTAACAACGAATACCCTTAACATAGTAACACCTTCATCCCTTAACATAGTAACAACTGCATACACTTAACATAGTCCAAACTACAAATACCTTAACACAATAACAAACTACATACTCTTAACATAATAACAACTACATAACACTTAACATATAACAAACTACTACCCTTAACATAATAACAAACTACATACCCTTAACATAGTAAAAAACTACATACCTTAACTAGTAACAAACTACATACCCTTACCATATAACAAACTAAAACATACCTTAACATAGTAAACAACACATCCCTTAACATAGTAACAAACTACATACCCTTAACATAGTAACAAACTACATACCCTTAACATAATAACAAACTACATACCCTTAACATAGTAACAAACTACATACCCTTAACATAGTAACAAACTACATACCCTTAACATAGTAACAAACTACATACCTTAACATAATAACAAACTACATACCCTTAACATAGTAACAAACTACATACCCTTAACATAATAACAAACTACATACCCTTAACATAATAACAAACTACATACCCTTAACATAATAACAAACTACATACCCTTAACATAGTAACAAACTACATACCCTTAACATAATAACAAACTACATACCCTTAACATATAACAAACTACATACCCTTAACATAATAACAAACTACATACCCTTAACATAGTAACAAACTACATACCCTTAACATAGTAACAAACTACATACCCTTAACATAGTAACAAACTACATACCCTTAACATAATAACAAACTACATACCCTTACATAAGTAACAAACTACATACCCTTAACATAGTAACAAACTACATACCCTTAACATAGTACAAACTACATACCCTTACATAGTAACAAACTACATACCCTTAACATAATAACAAACTACATACCCTTAACATAATAACAAACTACATACCCTTAACATAGTAACAAACTACATACCCTTAACATAGTAACAAACTACATACCCTTAACATAGTAACAAACTACATACCCTTAACATAGTAACAAACTACATACCCTTAACAGTATAACAAACTACATACCCTTAACATAGTAACAAACGACATACCCTTAACATAGTAACAAACTACATACCCTTAACATAATAACAAACTACATACCCTTAACATAGTAACAAACTACATACCCTTAACATAGTAACAAACTACATACCCTTAACAGTAGTAACAAACTACATACCCTTAACATAATAACAAACTACATACCCTTAACATAATAACAAAACATACAACCCTTAACAAATAACAAAACTACATCCCCTTAACATAAAAAAATACATACCTTAACTAGTTAAAAACTACATACCCTTACAACTAATAAAAAATACCCCAATAATAAAACTACAACCCTTTAACATAATAACAAACCACATACCCTTAACATAGTAACAAACAACCTTAACATAACAAAACTACAAACCTTAACTTAAAAAATATGACCTTAACTAAAAAACAACCCTAACATAATAAAACTAACAACCCTTAACAAAAAAAAACATACCCTTAACATATAAAAACACATACCCTTAACATAATAACAAAAACAAACCTAAACCCTTAAATAAAAAACACATACCCTTACATAGTAACAAACTACCATTACCCTTACATAGTAACAAAACACACCCTTAAATAAAAAACATACCCTTAACATAGTAACAAATACATACCCTTAACAAGTAACAAATACATACCCTTAACATAATAACAAACTACATCCCTTAACATAGTATAACAAACTACATACCCTTAACATAGTAACAGACTACATACCCTTACATAGTAACAAACTACATACCCTTAATCATAGTAACAAACTCACAGCCCTTAACATAGTAACAAACTACATACCCTTAACATAATAACAAACTACATACCCTAACATAATAACAAACTACAGTACCCTTAACATAGTAACAACTACATACCCGTTAACATAGTAACAAAACTACATACCCTTAACATAATAACAAACTACATACCCTTAACATAATAACAAACGACATACCCTTTACATAATAACAAACTACATGTCCTTAACATTGTAACAAAGCACATACCCTTTACATAATAACAAACTACATACCCTTAACATAGTAACAAACTACATACCCTTAACATAAGTAACAAACTACATACCTTAACATATAAACAAACTACATACCCTTAACCTATAACAACTACATACCCTTAACATAGTAACAAACTACATACCCTTAAAATTAACAAACACATCCCTTAAATAGTAACAAAACATACCTAAATAAAACAAACTACATACCCTTAACTATAACAAACTAAACCCTAAAACAAGTAACAAACTAAACAACAACATACCCTTATATATAACAAACACCACACAAATATAAAAAGAAAACCCTAACATATAAAAAACACCAAACTTAACATAATAACAAACACAACCATACCCTTAAATTAAAAACACAACCAAACTTTGACAAAAACAAACCATACCCTTAACAAGAACAAAACATCCTTAACCTATAACAAACACATACCCTTAACATAATAACAAACTACATACCCTAACATAATAACAACCACATACCCTTAAAAATAACAAACGACATACCCTAACATAATAAAAAAATACATACCTTACCATATAAAAACAACTAACCCTTAACATTTAAAACACTACCTAACATAGTAACAACTACAACCTTAAAAAAAACACACCCTTAAATATAACAAACTACATACCCTTAACATAGTAACAAACTACATACCCTTAACAGTATAACAAACTACATACCCTTAACATAGTAACAAACTACATACCCTTAACATAGTAACAAACGACATACCCTTAACATAGTAACAAACTACATACCCTTAACATAGTAACAAACTACATACCCTTAACATAGTAACAAACTACATACCCTTAACATAATAACAAACTACATACCCTTAACATAGTAACAAACTACATACCCTTAACATAGTAACAAACTACGTACCCTTAACATAGTAACAAACTACATACCCTTAACAGTATAACAAACTACATACCTTAACATAGTACAACTACATACCCTTAACATAGTAACAAACTACATACCCTTAACAGTATAACAAACTACATACCCTTAACATAGTAACAAACTACATACCCTTAACAGTATAACAAACTACATACCCTTAACAGTATAACAAACTACATACCCTTAACATAGTAACAAACGACATACCTTAACATAGTAACAACTACATACCCCTTAATCATAGTAACAAACTAACACCTAACATATAAAACACAACACCCTTAAATAATAACAAACGACAGACCTAACATAAAACAACTACAACCCTTAACATAAGAACAAACTACTACCCTTAACATAGTACACGAAACCCCTTAACTTTAACAAACTACATACCCTTAAAGAAAACAATACCCATTAACAAATAACAAACAACAACCCTAACATAATACAACTACAACCCTTAACATAAAAAAACATCCCTAAATTAACAAACTACATACCCTTAAAATAACAAACTACACAACCTTAACATAGTAACAAACTACAAACCCTAACATAAAAAAACATACCCTTAACATATAAAAACATAACCCTTACATAAAAACAAACCTACCCTTAAACAAAATACAACCCTAACATAATAAAAATACACACCCTTTAAACAAAAACACAATCCTTAACATAAGACAAACAACCTAACTAAAAACAAAACCCTTAACATAAAACAAACTACATACCCTGAACATAAATAACAAACACATACCCTTAACAAATAACAAACTACTACCCTTAAAATAAAACAAACTACAAACCATAAAACAGAACACATACCCTAAACAAAACAAACACACCCCTACCCTAACAAAACTAAACCCTTAAATAAACAAACCAATATAAAAAAAACCAAAACAAACAACATACCTAACAAAAACAACACAAACCAAATAAACCTAAAGAAACGACAACCTAACATAGTAACAAACGAAACCCGTAAATAAAAAAACACAACCCTAAAAAAACAAACCAACACCCTTAACATAAGAACAAACACATACCCTTACATAATAACAAAAATACCCTTAACATAGTAACAAACTAACTAACCCTTAAAAAACAACACACACCCTTAACATAAAAAAAACTATACCCTTAAACACAATAAACCAAAATAACAAACCAACAACATAAAACAAACACATACCCTTAACATAGTAAAAACACCCTTAAATAAAAAACCTCATACCTTAAAAAAAACAACATACCCTTAAATAATAACAAACACAACCTTAACATAAAACAAATACATACCACAATAACAAACTACATACCCTTAACATAAGAACAAACGACATACCGAAATACAACAAAACAACCAAACACATAAAAACAACAACCGGTAAAAGAACAAAACACAACCCAACAAGAAACAAAACATACCCGGAAGGCAAAAAACAAGCCCCAACAAAACAAACAACACAGACCCGAAAAAAAAACACAACCCTTAACATAAAACAAACGACATACCCTACTAAACAATACACCTAACATAACAAGCACAACCTACAGAAACAAATACAACCCTTAACAGTATAACAAACTACATACCCTTAACAGTATAACAAACTACATACCCTTAACATAGTAACAAACACCCAACATAATAACAACTCACACCTAATACAAAACAATCCCTACATAAACAAACACACCCTTAACATAGAAACAACCATACCCTACATAATAAAAACACATACCCTTAACATAGTAACAAACTACATACCCTTAACATATAAACAACTACATAACCTTAACATAGTAACAAACTACATACCCTTAAACATATAACAAACTACATACCCTTATAACATAATAACAAACTACATACCCTTAAAATAAGTAACAAACTACATACCCTTAACATAGTAACAACTACATACCCTTAACATAGTAACAAACTACATACCCTTAACATAGTAACAAACTACATACCCTTAACATAGTAACAAACTACATACCCTTAACATAGTAACAAACTACATACCCTTAACATAGTAACAATCCACATACCCTTAACATAATAACTACATACCCTTAACATAATAACAAACTACATACCCCTTAACATAGTAACAAACTACATACCCTTAACATAGTAACAAACTACATACCCTTAACATTACAACAAACTACATACCCTTACATAGTAACAAACTACATACCTTAACATAGTAACAAACTACATACCCTTAACATAATAACAAACTACATACCCTTAACATAGTAACAAACTACATACCCTTAACATAGTAACAAACTACATACCCTTAACATAGTAACAAACGACATACCCTTAACATAGTAACAAACTACATACCCTTAACATAGTAACAAACTACATACCCTAACATAATAACAAACTACATACCCTTAACATATAACAAACGACATACCCTTAACATAATAACAAACACAACCCTAGCATAAAACAAACTACATACCCTTAACATAATAACAAACTACATACCCTTAACATAATAACAAACGACATACCCTTAACATAATAACAAACTACATACCCTTAACATAATAACAAACGACATACCCTTAACATAGTAACAAACTACATACCCTTAACATAGTAACAAACTACATACCCTTAACATAATAACAAACTACATACCCTTAACATAATAACAAACTACATACCCTTAACATAATAACAAACTACATACCCTTAACATAATAACAAACTACATACCCTTAATATAATAACAAACTACATACCCTTAACATAATAACAAACTACATGCCCTTAACATAGTAACAAACTACATACCTTAAGTAGTAATACCCAAAAAGTTTGAGTAACAACGTTAGATGCTTATAATATGGACATGTTCAGACCCAGTTTAACAAGATATGTATATCAGATAAAATTGACATAATTCAAAAACACTGGGAAGAGACAAAAGGCAGTACAATAAATCAATCGTCTTAGCGGTGATAGAAGAAGGAGGTGGGTATGCAAATAAAAAACGGTGTTACCTTTGGCCTTTTTCTCAGTGACGCAAGGTGGTTTAGTCACGTGATCTGTACATCTTAAGACTGCACAGTGCAATATCGGAAAATCACGTGACATACCACATTTACATACAATATTCACATAGAGAGTAAATATATCTTTGCATAACTCACATAATTATAATATTTAATACATTAAAATATACCCGCAAGCACAAATAATAAATGCAATTAAATAACTGATATTTAATCGCTTATTTATCTCCATTATAGCGTGCTGAAACAATAAATGAATAATGCTTCATTGTTCTATACGGCATATAAATCAGACTGCACTATAACACAGTATACTTTAAACATATATTTGCTTCATTACAACACAACATATTGATGGATATTGATGCACCCTTTTTCTGTATCAAATGCGCTTATACGACACATTTGACCTAATATGTGAGAACTGAATGTTAGAACAAGACGTTAACATAACACATCTGACCCACTAGGTGAAAACTGAATGTTCGTATCAGACGTTTTCATGTCACATTTGACCTGCTAGGTCAGAGCTGAATGATTGTACCGGACGTTTACATGTCACAGTTGACCTGCTAGGTCAGAGCTGAATGATTGTACCGGACGTTTACATGTCACAGTTGACCTGCTAGGTCAGAGCTGAATGCTTGTACCGGACGTTTACATGTCACAGTTGACCTTCTTGATCAGAGCTGAATGATTGTACCGGACGTTTACATGTCACAGTTGACCTTGATCAGAGCTGAATGCTTGTACCGGACGTTTCCGTGTCACATTTGACCCTCTAGGTCAGAGCTGAATGCTTGTACCGGACGTTTCCGTGTCACATTTGACCCTCTAGGTCAGAGCTGAATGTTCGTACCAGCACGATATACTAAGCATGTCTTCCGGACCAAGTCATTACTAAAGTCTTCATAGACTGTGAACCACATTGGTTATCAGGATCTTATTTAAACTTCTGAGATTTCAGTATCGATATTGATTTCTTTCATGTTTGGAAATTTCCGTTAACTTATTCTCCAATGTAACATAAAATATATTCCTACTGATTGTTTTTGTATCCATCATAAACTGAGACATACCAAGTATTTCCGCTAACTCCAATATCCCGCAAGATTAGAGATTCTTAAGACTGGAGATAGGTATTTGAGATATATATATATATATCGGCACGCCGAAGAAGATGAAATATCTCTAAAACAATATCGTCAATCTGCCTATATACTGAATCACAAATAAATTAGCGTTAATCAGGAGGAAAATATATCGGGTTATCTCTCGACTCATACAGAACTAGACAAAAAGTCCATACTACTGGGCAGGATCCTATCAGTTTTCAAAGTGTTGATTACATCAAGATGTCGACAGTTTCTATTTTGTAATTTCTGTTGTTTTGTTTGTGTGTTCACCGATCTAGATTGAAATACACGTTACAAAATGTCAATTTCTTTGTGCATGGTAACATTCTCACCAGACATTAGCGCAGTTTTCTAACGAGCACCGACTCATGATAAAACCCATTGTAATTATATATCACTTTGATCGATAAATGTCATTGCTAGTAATGATTTGCGATATGTAAACTACATTCCTTGTAGTTGCTACAATGAAAGGCCTGTTTATAGACGTACAGACACCAAACAAAGTTTTCGTTTGTTGGTAAACCAGCATATGGTCGATATGTTACTAGCAATTAAGTATGAAAGAAACAGCTCAATTTTTATTTGATAGAAAATACCAAAAAAAGTAATCATTACTTCAAATAACATAACAAAGCTTAAGACAGTATTATTTACACGGTAAACATATGTCCAAGTCACCAGTTTGAGACGAGAATTAAAGGTATATTTTAATCGCGTGCAAGTCACCAGTTTGGGACGAGAATTAAAGGTATATTTACATGTGTCAAAGTCACCAGTTTGAGACGAGAATTAAAGGTATATTTTACACGTGTGCAAGTCACCAGTTTGGGACGAGAATTAAAGATATATTTACACGTGTCCAAGTCACCAGCTTGGGACG
Organism: Pecten maximus; assembly: GCF_902652985.1. NCBI lineage: Eukaryota > Metazoa > Mollusca > Bivalvia > Pectinida > Pectinidae > Pecten > Pecten maximus. The sequence goes on from NC_047015.1 coordinate 12,374,421, forward strand.
AGAGTTAAAGGTATATTTACACGTGTCAAAGTCACCAGTTTGGGACGAGAATTAAAGATATATTTACATGTGTCAAAGTCACCAGTTTGGGACGAGAATTAAAGGAATATTTACACGTGTCCAAGTCACCAGCTTGAGACGAGAATTAATGGTTTATTTACACGTGTCAAAGACACCAGTTTGGGCCGAGAATTAAAGGTATATTTGCACGTGTTTCAGTCACCAGTTTGGGACGAGAATTAAAGGTATATTTGCACGTGTTCCAGTCACCAGTTTGGGAAGAGAATTAAAGGTACATTTACACGTGTCAAAGTCACCAGTTTGAGACGAGAATTAAAGGCTTATTTACACGTGTCCAAGGCACCAGTTCGGGACGAGAATTAAAGGTATATTTACACGTGTCCAAGTCACTAGTTTGGGACGAGAATTAAAGGTATATTTACACGTGTCCAAGTCACCAGTTTGGGACGAGAATTAAAGGTATATTTACACGTGTCCAAGTCACCAGTTTGGGACGAGAATTAAAGGTATATTTACACGTGTCTAAGTCACCAGCTTGAGACGGGAATTAATGGTTTATTTACACGTGTCAAAGTCACCAGCTTGAGACGAGAATTAATGATTTATTTACACGTGTCAAAGACACCAGTTTGGGCCGAGAATTAAAGGTATATTTACACTGTCCAAGTCACCAGTTTGGGACGAGAATTAAAGGTATATTTGCACGTGTTCCAGTCACCAGTTTGGGAAGAGAATTAAAGGTATATTTACACGTGTCAAAGTCAACAGTTTGAGACGAGAATTAAAGGTATATTTACACGTGTCAAAGTCACCAGTTCGGGACGAGAATTAAAGGTATATTTACACGTGTCCAAGTCACCAGTTTGGGACGAGAATTAAAGGTATATTTACACGTGTCCAAGTCACCAGTTTGGGACGAGAATTAAAGGTATATTTACACGTGTCCAAGGCACCAGTTTGGGACGAGAATTAAAGGTATATTTACACGTGTCTAAGTCATCAGCTTGAGAGGGGAATTAAACGATATCAATCTATATTGACACGTGTCCAAGTCACAAGCTTGAGAGGGGAATTAATGGTTTATTTACACATGTCCAAGTCACCAGCTTGAGACGGGAATTAATGGTTTATTTACACGTGTCAAAGACACCAGTTTTGGTCGAGAATTAATGGTATATTTACACTGTCCAAGTCACCAGTTTGGGACGAGAATTAATGATTTATTTACACGTGTCAAAGACACCAGTTTGGGCCGAGAATTAAAGGTATATTTACACTGTCCAAGTCACCAGTTTGGGACGAGAATTAAAGGTATATTTGCACGTGTTCCAGTCACCAGTTTGGGAAGAGAATTAAAGGTATATTTACACGTGTCAAAGTCAACAGTTTGAGACGAGAATTAAAGGTTTATTTACACGTGTCCAAGTCACCAGTTCGGGACGAGAATTAAAGGTATATTTACACGTGTCAAAGTCACCAGTTCGGGACGAGAATTAAAGGTATATTTACACGTGTCCAAGTCACCAGTTTGGGACGAGAATTAAAGGTATATTTACACGTGTCCAAGTCACCAGTTTGGGACGAGAATTAAAGGTATATTTACACGTGTCTAAGTCATCAGCTTGAGAGGGGAATTAAACGATATCAATCTATATTGACACGTGTCCAAGTCACAAGCTTGAGAGGGGAATTAATGGTTTATTTACACATGTCCAAGTCACCAGCTTGAGACGGGAATTAATGGTTTATTTACACGTGTCAAAGACACCAGTTTTGGTCGAGAATTAATGGTATATTTACACTGTCCAAGTCACCAGTTTGGGACGAGAATTAAAGGTATATTTGCACGTGTTTCAGTCACCAGTTTGGGACGAGAATTAAAGGTATATTTGCACGTGTTCCAGTCACCAGTTTGGGAAGAGAATTAAAGGTATATTTACACGTGTCAAAGTCACCAGTTTGAGAGGAGAATTAAAGGTTTATTTGCACGTGTCCAAGTCACCAGTTCGGGACGAGAATTAAAGGTATATTTACACGTGTCCAAGTCACTAGTTTGGGACGAGAATTAAAGGTTTATTTACACGTGTCCAAGTCACCCGTTTAGGACGAGAATTAAAGGTATATTTACACGTGTCCAAGTCACCAGTTTGGGACGAGAATTAAAGGTATATTTACACGTGTCTAAGTCATCAGCTTGAGAGGGGAATTTAACGATATCAATCTATATTGACACGTGTCCAAGTCACAAGCTTGAGAGGGGAATTAATGGTTTATTTACACATGTCCAAGTCACCAGCTTGAGACGGGAATTAATGGTTTATTTACACGTGTCAAAGACACCAGTTTTGGTCGAGAATTAATGGTATATTTACACTGTCCAAGTCACCAGTTTGGGACGAGAATTAAAGGTATATTTGCACGTGTTTCAGTCACCAGTTTGGGACGAGAATTAAAGGTATATTTGCACGTGTTCCAGTCACCAGTTTGGGAAGAGAATTAAAGGTATATTTACACGTGTCAAAGTCACCAGTTTGAGACGAGAATATAAGGTTTATTTGCACGTGTCCAAGTCACCAATTCGGGACGAGAATTAAAGGTATATTTACACGTGTCCAAGTCGCCAGTTTGGGACGAGAATTAAAGGTATATTTACACGTGTCCAAGTCACCCGTTTAGGACGAGAATTAAAGGTATATTTACACGTGTCCAAGTCACCAGTTTGGGACGAGAATTAAAGGTATATTTACACGTGTCTAAGTCATCAGCTTGAGAGGGGAATTTAACGATATCAATCTATATTGACACGTGTCCAAGTCACAAGCTTGAGAGGGGAATTAATGGTTTATTTACACATGTCCAAGTCACCAGCTTGAGACGGGAATTAATGGTTTATTTACACGTGTCAAAGACACCAGTTTGAGACGAGAATTAAAGGTTTATTTGCACGTGTTCCAGTCACCAGTTTGGGAAGAGAATTAAAGGTATATTTACACGTGTCAAAGTCACCAGTTTGAGACGAGAATTAAAGGTTTATTTGCACGTGTCCAAGTCACCAGTTCGGGACGAGAATTAAAGGTATATTTACACGTGTCCAAGTCACCAGTTTGGGACGAGAATTAAAGGTTCATTTACACGTGTCCAAGTCACCCGTTTAGGACGAGAATTAAAGGTATATTTACACGTGTCCAAGTCACCAGTTTGGGACGAGAATTAAAGGTATATTTACACGTGTCTAAGTCATCAGCTTGAGACGGGAATTAAACGATATAAATTTATATTGACACGTGTCCAAGTCACCAGCGTGAGCATGGGCATGGGCTCCGAGGATAATATGTAAACATATTGTTTTGTTACATGTGTAACATATCTAAAAATTAAGATCATTTCCTTTGATAAATGATTCCCACTTAATTGATTTATTAAGTAAATAAGTTAAAAAAAAAAAAAAAAAAAGATCTATTAATTGAAGTTGTTGAACGATTTGGTCAATATTTTCCAACCAGCAATTCTTTTTTATTCCGATATTTTCTTGCTTTTAGCTGAGTATTTTGTATCGTAAAATGCATTGTTAGTACGGTCTAAATGAGGATATGTTTTTCATCCCGTAATAACGATATTGAGTGTATTGCATTCAGGAAGTGGTCATTAAAGCTTAACAATGCCCAGTCTATTCCTTAAAAACATAGACACCTTAATGGCCAGGACTATAATTTCTAAGAAAATGACAATTACGGAGAAATGGATTCACTTACTTATCCAGAACATAGGAATATTTACGAAAATGGCAATACCAAATCAAAAATCGATAGAACGAGAGCACGAATACACAGCGAACACTACTAATGTACACAGAAAGTAAAATGGTGTGTTCAGGAAGGGTAAGTATTCTCTACTTCATGTGCGACACCATACATGTAAATATCTATCAAACTGAAATGAAATCTGAGGTAGTGGCAAACAGAATGTCGAATTCCGTATCGCAGAAGGACATATTTCGCATGGAGATCATGAATAAAAAAATGTTATGATTTCGGACAAAATTTCATTTTCCTGGATCAGGACCCCGTCAGTAAATACATGTATAACGCAATACTAAAACACTCGATTTATTTTTTGATCTAAAATCCATATATTTTGTATTTTCCCCTTTTAATCTGATAGTCATATGTTTTGTATTATCCCCCTTTGATCTGAGAGCCGTATATGGTTTTTTTTTTCACCTTTTGATCTGATAGCCATATCGTTTGTACATTTTTTTCACCTTTTGATCTGATAGCCATATCGTTTGTACATTTTTTTCACCTTTTGATCTGATAGCCATATCGTTTGTACATTTTTTTCACCTTTTGATCTGATAGCCATATTTTTTTGTATTTTTGGCATTTTCCTCTTTTCATCTGATAGCCATATGATTTGTATTTTTTTTGTATTTTCCTCTTTTCATCAGATAGACATATAGTTTGTATTTTTTTGTATTTTCCCCTTTTGATCTGATAGCCATATGATTTGTATTTTTTTGTATTTTCCCCTTTTGATCTGATAGCCATATAGTTTGTATTTCCCCCTTTTGATCTGATAGCCATATGGTTTGCATATTTAGTATAACATGTATCATTCATTATGATAATAGCAGTGTTGTTTTGTACCAAAGACTCGTTGCTAAGTAAAGACAATCATATAATGGTGCACCAATTCCAAATCCCAGTTTGCATCTTTTTGCTTAATCATTTTTATCATTCACATAGCGTTATTTTTTTAAAGAGAATGCAAACTCATTGATTTGTACCAATGACATATATAACAATATATATTTATTTATCGAATATTAATGTTATTCTCACTAATTGTATTCGTAAAAGACTGGACATACCCGAGCTACCAAATTGCAGGAATAATGTGTGTGATTTACATAAAAGGCCTTATATAGAAATATAAGGTCCATTTATATCCATGGTACCTATAGCACGGTTTACCCTCGATGATTTACACTGTCACCTGCGTATCACGTCTTAATACATAGCGACAAGGTTGACAAGATTTGAAATATTCACATGCACTTAACGGTCATTATGAAATTAATGTGATTGAATTATATGGCTGATACACATCCGCATCCATTATATGACATACTATATTACCAATCCTCGCCTCCTATGTATCACGTGTTATGCCTCTAAGCGTCCCTGACCAGTACTGGAGCGAAAGAGGTTCGAAGACGACACGAAACCGAAAAAGGGCATGCAATACAGACCGGACAGGAAATACGGACAGGGCAGGAAGTACAGACAGGACAGGAAATACATATTGGACAGGAAATACAGACAGGACAGAAAATACAGGACATGACAGGAAATACAAACAGGACAGGAAATAAAGACAGGACAGGAAATACAGATAGGACAGAAAATACAGGACAGGACAGGAAATACAGACAGGACAGGAAATACAGACAGGACAGGAAATACGGACAGGACAGGAAATACAGACAGGACAGGAAATACAGACAGGACAGGAAATACAGACAGGACAGGAAATACGGACAGGATAGGAAATACAGACAGGACAGGAAATACGGACAGGACAGGAAATACAGACAGGACAGGAAATACAGACAGGACAGGAAATACAGACAGGACAGGAAATACAGACAGGACAGGAAATACAAACAGAACAGAAAATAAAGACAAGACAGGAAATACAGATATGATAGGAAATACAAACAGGACAGGAAATAAAGACAGGACAGGAAATACAGATAGGACAGAAATACAGGACAGGACAGGAAATACAGACAGGACAGGAAATACAGACAGGACAGGAAATACGGACAGGACAGGAAATACAGACAGGAGAGGAAATACAAAAAGGACAGGAAATACAGACAGGACAGGAAATACAGACAGGACAGGAAATACAGACAGGACAGGAAATACAGACAGGACAGGAAATACAGACAGGACAGGAAATACAAACAGAACAGAAATAAAGACAGGACAGGAAATAAAGACAGGACAGGAAATACAGATAGGACAGAAAATACAGGACAGGACAGGAAATACAGACAGGACAGGAAATACAGACAGGACAGGAAATACAGACAGGACAGGAAATACAGACAGGACAGGAAATACGGACAGGACAGGGAAATACAGACAGGACAGGAAATACAGACAGGACAGGAAATACGAGGACAGGAAATACAGACAGGATCAGGAAATACAAACAGGACAGGAAATACAGACAGGACAGGAAATACAGACACAGGACAGGAAATACAGACAGGACAGGGAAATACAGACAGGACAGGAAAATATAGACAGGACAGGAAATACAGACAGGACAGGAAATACGACAGGACAGGAAAAAACAGACAGGAAGGCAGAATATACAGACAGGCAGGAAATACAGATAGACAGGAAATACAACAGGACAGGAAATAAGACAGGACAGGAATACAGACAGGACAGGAAATACAGGACAGGACAGGAAATACAGACAGGACAGGAAATACAGAAGGACAGGAAATACGGACAGGACAGGAAATACAGACAGAGAAGGAAATACAGACAGGACAGAAAATACAGACAGGACAGGAAAAAGACAGGACAGGAACAGAGACAATACAGAAGGACAGGACAGTAAATACAGACAGGACAGGAAATACAGACAGGACAGGAAATAACAGACAGGTACAGTAGGACAGGAAATACAGACAGGACAGGAAATACAGACAGGACGGGAAATACAGACAGGACAGGAAATACAGACAGGACAGGAAATACAGGACAGGACAGACAGAAATACAGACAGGACAGGAAATACGACAGGACAGGAAATACAGACAGGGCAGGAAATACAGGACAGGACAGGAAAAAAGCAACAGGAAACAGAAGGACAGGAAATACAGACAGGAAGGAAATACAGACAGGACAGGAAATACAGACAGGGCAGGAAATACACACAGGACAGAGGAAATACGGACAGGGACAGGAAATACGAAGACAGGAGCAGGAAATAAAGACAGGGACAGGAAATACGGGACAGGAAGAATACAGAAGGGCAGGAAATCAAAGGACAGGAATACAGACGGACAGGAAAATACAGGACAGGACAGGAAATACAACAGGACAGGAAATACAGACAGGACAGGAAATACAGACAGGACGGGAAAATACGAAGGAAGACAGGAAATACAGACAAGGACAGGAAATACAGACAAGACAGGAAATACAGACAGGACATGGAAATACAGACAGGACAGGAAATACAAACAGGACAGGAAATACAGATAGGACAGGAAATACAGACAGGACAGGAATACAGACAGGACAGAAAATCAGACAGGACAGGAAATACAGCCAGGACAGGAAATACAGATAGGACCGGACAGTAACTACAGACGGACAGGAAATACAGCACAGGACAGGAAATACAGACCGGACAGGAAATACAGACAGGACAGGAAATATAGACAGGACAGGAATTACAGACAGGCAGGAAATACAGGACAGGGCAGGAAACGGACAGGACAGGAAGGAAATACAGACAGGACAGGAAATAAAGGACAGGACAGGAAATACAAACAGGACAGGAAATACGGACAGGACAGGAAATACAGACAGGACAGGAAATACGGACAGGACAGGAAATACAGACAAGACAGGAAATACAGACAGGACAGGAAATACAGACAGGACAGGAAATACAGACAAGACAGGAAATACGGACAGGACAGGAAATACGGACATGACAGGAAATACAGACAGGACAGGAAATACAGACAGGACAGGAAATACAGACAGGACAGGAAATACAGACAGGACAGGAAATACAGACAGGACAGGAAATACAGACAGGACAGGAAATACGGACAGGACAGGAAATACGGACAGGACAGGAAATACAGACAGGACAGGAAATACAGACAGGACAGGAAATACGGACAGGGCAGGAAATACGGACAGGACAGGAAATACAGACAGGGCAGGAAATACGGACAGGACAGGAAATACAGACAGGACGGGAAATACAAACAGGGCAGAATATACAGACAGGGCAGGAAATACAGACAGGACAGGAAATACAGACAGGACAGGAAATACAGGACAGGACAGGAAATGCACACCGAACAGGAAATACAAACCGGAGAGGAAATACAGACAGTACAGGAAATACAGACAAGACAGGAAATACAGACAGGACAGGAATTACAGACAGGACAGGAAATACAGACAGGACAGGAAATACAGACAAGACAGGAAATACAGACAGGACAGGAAATACAGACAGGACAGGAAATACAGACAAGACAGGAAATACAGACAGGAGAGGAAATACAAAAAGGACAGGAAATACAGACAGGACAGGAAATACAGACAGGACAGGAAATACAGACAGGACAGGAAATACCGACAGGACAGGAAATACAAACAGAACAGAAAATAAAGACAGGACAGGAAATAAAGACAGGACAGGAAATACAGATAGGACAGAAAATACAGGACAGGACAGGAAATACAGACAGGACAGGAAATACAGATAGGACAGAAAATACAGGACAGGACAGGAAATACAGACAGGACAGGAAATACAGACAGGACAGGAAATACGGATAGGACAGAAAATACAGACAGGAGAGGAAATACAAAAAGGACAGGAAATACAGACAGGACAGGAAATACAGACAGGACAGGAAATACAGACAGGACAGGAAATACCGACAGGACAGGAAATACAAACAGAACAGAAAATAAAGACAGGACAGGAAATAAAGACAGGACAGGAAATACAGATAGGACAGAAAATACAGGACAGGACAGGAAATACAGACAGGACAGGAAATACAGACAGGACAGGAAATACAGACAGGACAGGAAATACAGACAGGACAGGAAATACGGACAGGACAGGAAATACAGACAGGACAGGAAATACAGACAGGACAGGAAATACAGACAGGACAGGAAATACGGACAGGACAGGAAATACAGACAGGACAGGAAATACGGACAGGACAGGAAATACAGACAGGACAGGAAATACAGACAGGACAGGAAATACAGACAGGACAGGAAATACCGACAGGACAGGAAATACAAACAGAACAGAAAATAAACACAGGACAGGAAATACAGATATGATAGGAAATACAAACAGGACAGGAAATAAAGACAGGACAGGAAATACAGATAGGACAGAAAATACAGGACAGGACAGGAAATACAGACAGGACAGGAAATACAGACAGGACAGGAAATACGGACAGGACAGGAAATACAGACAGGAGAGGAAATACAAAAAGGACAGGAAATACAGACAGGACAGGAAATACAGACAGGACAGGAAATACCGACAGGACAGGAAATACAAACAGAACAGAAAATAAAGACAGGACAGGAAATACAGATAGGACAGGAAATACAGACAGGACAGGAAATACAGACAGGACAGAAAATACAGACAGGACAGGAAATACAGACAGGACAGGAAATACGGACAGGAAATACAGACACGATAGGAAATACAAACAGGACAGGAAATACAGACAGGACAGGAAATACAGACAGGGCAGGAAATACAGACAGGACAGGGAATACAGACAATACAGGAAATATAGACAGGACAGGAAATACAGACAGGACAGGAAATACGGACAGGACAGGAAAAACAGACAGGGCAGGATATACAGACAGGGCAGGAAATACAGATAGGACAGGAAATATAGACAGGACAGGAATTACAGACAGGACAGGTAATACAGACAGGGCAGGAAATACAGACAGGACAGGAAATACAGACAGGGCAGGAAATACAAACAGGACAGGAAATACAGATAGGACAAGAAATACAGACAGGACAGGAAATACAGACAGGACAGAAAATACAGACAGAACAGGAAAGACAGACAGGACAGAAAATACAGATAGGACAGGACAGTAAATACAGACCGGACAGGAAATACAGACAGGACAGGAAATACAGACCGGACAGGAAATACAGACAGGACAGGAAATATAGACAGGACAGGAATTACAGACAGGACAGGAAATACAGACAGGACAGGAAATACAGACAGGACAGGAAATACAGACAGGACAGGAAATACGGACAGGACAGGAAATACAGACAGGGCAGGAAATACGGACAGGACAGGAAATACAAACAGGGCAGGAAATACAGACAGGACAGGAAATACACACAAGGCAGGAAATACACACAGGACAGGAAATACGGACAGGGCAGGAAATACGGACAGAGCAGGAAATAAAGACAGGACAGGAAATACAGTTAGGACAGGAAATACAGACAGGACAGGAAATACAGACAGGACAGAAAATACAGGACAGGACAGGAAATACAAACAGGACAGGAAATACAGACAGGACAGGAAATACAGACAGGACAGGAAATACGGAAAGGACAGAAAATACAGACAGGACAGGAAATACAGACAAGACAGGAAATACAGACAGGACAGGAAATACAGACAGGACAGGAAATACAAACAGGACAGGAAATACAGATAGGACAGGAAATACAGACAGGACAGGAAATACAGACAGGACAGAAAATACAGACAGGACAGGAAATACAGACAGGACAGGAAATACAGATAGGACAGGACAGTAAATACAGACCGGACAGGAAATACAGACAGGACAGGAAATACAGACCGGACAGGAAATACAGACAGGACAGGAAATATAGACAGGACAGGAATTACAGACAGGACAGGAAATACAGACAGGGCAGGAAATACGGACAGGACAGGAAATACAGACAGGACAGGAAATAAAGACAGGACAGGAAATACAAACAGGACAGGAAATACGGACAGGACAGGAAATACAGACAGGACAGGAAATACGGACAGGACAGGAAATACAGACAAGACAGGAAATACAGACAGGACAGGAAATACAGACAAGACAGGAAATACGGACAGGACAGGAAATACGGACATGACAGGAAATACAGACAGGACAGGAAATACAGACAGGACAGGAAATACAGACAGGACAGGAAATACAGACAGGACAGGAAATACGGACAGGACAGGAAATACGGACAGGACAGGAAATACAGACAGGACAGGAAATACAGACAGGACAGGAAATACGGACAGGGCAGGAAATACGGACAGGACAGGAAATACAGACAGGGCAGGAAATACGGACAGGACAGGAAATACAGACAGGACGGGAAATACAAACAGGGCAGAATATACAGACAGGGCAGGAAATACAGACAGGACAGGAAATACAGACAGGACAGGAAATACAGGACAGGACAGGAAATGCACACCGAACAGGAAATACAAACCGGAGAGGAAATACAGACAGTACAGGAAATACAGACAAGACAGGAAATACAGACAGGACAGGAAATACAGACAGGACAGGAAATACAGACAGGACAGGAAATACAGACAAGACAGGAAATACAGACAGGACAGGAAATACAGACAGGACAGGAAATACAGACAAGACAGGAAATACAGACAAGACAGGAAATACAGACAGGACAGGAAATACAGTTTGCGCACGTGAACAATCCTTGTTGTTTTTGTTTCTGTGTCCTATTTCCAATTAATAAAAAAACACAATGCAACGGTAGATATTGGTCTGAGGAATGAAATATAAACTTGCCGTATTAATACCATGAACAGCAAACGTACCAGTACAAAATCTATGGTACAGTGGTGTTTCATAGCTTCGACTTTGTATTGTTTACCCAGCGGAGGTCGGTAGCCGATTGTATTTGAGATCGTTGATTGACTATAGCCTGCTAGTATTCCCATCATCACACACCTGTCCGCTCCAGCCGCCAGCCCGCAGGATATCGTACCTGTAAGTACACCTTTCTTTGATAGATTGCAGTTTCCATATTCCTGACATTTTGTAGATATCTTTGTTACACGTTATTTGCTACTTGATCTGATTTTCATTGATAATGTTTAAAACATCAGCTTTCATAAGAGTTGCGTCAAATGTGACACAGCGACGCCATCACATTATTTCAACAGCAATGCCGCTTTGTAAAAGAAAAATACCTCTGAAAGTATCACGATCAGGATTAATCCACGGAACAGATTAAACGCTTTTTAGTGTAGTAATTTATGCAATATAAATTCTACTTTAATAATACCAATTCAAAATATGATATTCAACATTCAGGGTTAGGTGTCATGAACTGTGTTCAGTATATTGGTGTTAATGTCTTCTCTTTAGACACATTCATATACATTAGAGTTAAGAACATGCTATCATTTTTACATTGAGGTATGCAACTAAGAAGTGCAAAATCCATGCTACCGGACATGTTGTAGTACTTGTTGTAGTGCCGATGAGAACATATATACATAACATGTATTTAAAAAAAATTATCTGTAGGATGAACCACGTAAACACCTCCATCCTCCATTATTTGATATTAATCACAATCACTAGAACCTAGATGTACCTCTATCTGACTGTGATGATGTTATCACAATCACTACACTCTAGATGTACCTCTATCTGACTGTGATGATTTAATCACAATCACTACACTAGATGTACCTCTATCTGACTGTGATGATTTAATCACAATCACTACACACTAGATGTACCTCTATCTGACTGTGATGATTTAATCACAATCACTTCACCCTAGATGTACCTCTATCTGACTGTGATGATTTAATCACAATCACTACACTCTAGATGTACCTCTATCTGACTGTGATGATTTAATCACAATCACTACACTAGATGTACCTCTATCTGACTGTGATGATTTAATCACAATCACTACACTCTAGATGTACCTCTATCTGACTGTGATGATTTAATCACAATCACTACACTCTAGATGTACCTCTATCTGACTGCGATGATTTAATCACAATCATTACACTCTAGATGTACCTCTATCTGACAGTGATGATGTAATCACAAACACTATACTCTAGATGTACCTCTATCTGACTGTGATGATTTAATCACAATCACTACACTCTAGATGTACCTCTATCTGACTGTGATGATTTAATCACAATCACTACACCCCAGATGTACCCCTATCTGACTGTGATGATTTAATCACAATCACCACACTCTAGATGTACCTCTATCTGACTGTGATGATTTAACCACAATCACTACATTCTAGATGTACCTTTATTTGACAGTGATGATTTAATCATAATCACTACACTCTAGATGTACCTCTATCTGACTGTGATGATTTAATCACAATCACTACACTCTAGATGTACCTCTATCTGACTGTGATGATGTAATCACAATCACTACACTCTAGATGTACCTCTATCTGACTGTGATGATGTAATCACAATCACCACACTCTAGATGTACCTCTATCTGACTGTGATGATGTAATCACAATCACCACACTCTAGATGTACCTCTATCTGACTGTGATGATGTAATCACAATCACTACACTCTAGATGTACCTCTATCTGACTGTGATGATTTAATCACAATCACTTCACTCTAGATGTACCTCTATCTGACTGTGATGATTTAATCACAATCACTACACTCTAGATGTACCTCTATCTGACTGTGATGATTTAATCACAATCACTACACTCTAGATGTACCTCTATCTGACTGTGATGATGTAATCACAATCACTACACTCTAGATGTACCTCTGTCTGACTGTGATGATTTAATCACAATCACTACACTCTAGATGTACCTCTGTCTGACTGTGATGATTTAATCACAATCACTACATTATAGATGTACCTCTATCTGACTGTGATGATTTAATCACAATCACTACATTATAGATGTACCTCTATCTGACTGTGATGATTTAATCACAATCACTACAACCTAGATGTACCTCTATCTGACTGTGATGATTTAATCACAATCACTACACTTTAGATGTACCTCTATCTGACTGTGATGATTTAATCACAATCACTACACTCTAGATGTACCTCTATCTGACTGTGATGATTTAATCACAATCACTACACTCTAGATGTACCTCTATCTGACTGTGATGATGTAATCACAATCACCACACTCTAGATGTACCTCTATCTGACTGTGATGATGTAATCACAATCACTACACTATAGATGTACCTCTATCTGACTGTGATGATTTAATCACAATCACTACACTCTAGATGTACCTCTATCTGACTGTGATGATTTAATCACAATCACTACACTCTAGATGTACCTCTATCTGACTGTGATGATTTAATCACAATCACTACACTCTAGATGTACCTCTATCTGACTGTGATGATGTAATCACAATCACCACACTCTAGATGTACCTCTATCTGACTGTGATGATGTAATCACAATCACTACACTATAGATGTACCTCTATCTGACTGTGATGATTTAATCACAATCACTTCACTCTAGATGTACCTCTATCTGACTGTGATGATTTAATCACAATCACTACACCCTAGATGTACCTCTATCTGACTGTGATGATTTAATCACAATCACTACAACCTAGATGTACCTCTATCTGACTGTGATGATTTAATCACAATCACTACACTCTAGATGTACCTCTATCTGACTGTGATGATTTAATCACAATCACTACACCCTAGATGTACCTCTATCTGACAGTGATGATGTAATCACAATCACTACACTCTAGATGTACCTTATCTGACAGTGATGATTTAATCACAATCACTACACCCTAGATGTACCTCTGTCTGACAGTGATGATGTAATCACAATCACCTCACCCTAGATGTACCTCTATCTGACTTTGATGATTTAATCACAATCACTACACTCTAGATGTACCTCTATCTGACTGTGATGATTTAATCACAATCACTACATTCTAGATGTACCTCTATCTGACTGTGATGATTTAATCACAATCATTACACTCTAGATGTACCTCTATCTGACTGTGATGATTTAATCACAATCACTACACTCTAGATGTACCTCATTGATGATTATGATATTAATCACAATCACTACAACCTAGATGTACCTCTATCTGACTGTGATGATTAATAGCAAATACCAGACTAGGATGATTAATCACGGACGGACAGATACGAGACCGACGGAATACAACAACAGGACATTACAGACGTGACTTAGATACGACAGTCACAAGAACTACGGACAGTGATCAGATTAATTCACCATCACTACACCGAATACCATGGACTGGAGATTAATCACATACAGACAGGAATGCCTCTATGACTGTGATGATTAATCACAATCAACACTTAGATGTACCCTGACGATTAAGATGATCAAATCACACAAGACAGAATCAACCTAGGACAGTATCACATCAGCACTGAGAATATACTAACTAGTGACCATATCAAGGATGTCTTACGACTAGATACAACACACTAGATGTACGTCGACAGTGAGAAATACACAATCACTAACCAGATGTACTACTTCGGATTAATACATAAATCACAGACAACTAGATATGACTCTATGAGTGGAGAATACAACACACACATAGAATCACTGAATGTGAGGATATACACACAATCAATACATAAATGTACCTCATGGACTGATGATTAATCACAATCATGATTAATGTCCCATCTGACGTATATTGTAATCACATCGAAATAACAGACTAGGAATTACAATATACATGATTTCAAGGAAAATACAGACAGGACAGGAAATTAGACAGGAACAGGACAAATACGGACAGGACAGGAAATACAGACCGGACAGGAAATACAGACAGGACAGGAAATACAGACAGGACAGGAAATACGGACAGGACAGGAAATACAGACAGGACAGGAAATACAGACAGGACAGGAAATACAGACAGGACAGGAAATACAGACAGGACAGGAAATACAAACAGAACAGAAAATAAAGACAGGACAGGAAATACAGATATGACAGGAAATACAAACAGGACAGGAAATACAGATAGGACAGAAAATACAGGACAGGACAGGAAATACAGACAGGACAGGAAATACGGACAGGACAGGAAATACAGACAGGACAGGAAATACAAAAAGGACAGGAAATACAGACAGGACAGGAAATACAGACAGGACAGGAAATACCGACAGGACAGGAAATACAAACAGAACAGAAAATAAAGACAGGACAGGAAATACAGATAGGACAGGAAATACAAACAGGACAGGAAATACAGACAGGACAGGAAATACAGACAGGGAAATACAGACAGACAGATGAAAACAACAGGACAGGATCAATACAGAGGACAGGAAGAATACAGACAGGACAGGAAATACAGAGACAGGAAGAAAACACAGGATACAGGACAGGAATCAGGACAGAACAAGACAGAAAAACAAGATAGAGAAATGACAGAAACAGGAAATACACGGCGGAAGAAAACAGACAAGGTACAGAGAAGAATACAGGACAGGACAGTGGAAAAGCAAGAAGGACAGCAGGAAATAACAGACAGGCAGGGGATAACAGGAATTAACAGGACAGGAATACGAACAATCAGACAGGACAGGAATCACAGACAGGACAGGAATATAGACAGGGACAGGAAATACAGACAGGACAGGAAATAACGGACAGGACAGGAATAAGACAGGCGAGGAGGAAATACGACAGGCAGGAAATACAGACAGGCAGGAAATCGTATCAGGACGAATACAGGACAGAAGGAAATACAGACAGGGCAGGAAATACACAGGACAGGAAAACAGACAGGGCAGGAAATACAGGACAGAAAAGACAGGAAAATAAAGACAGGATACAGGACAGAATACAGAAGAGCAGGAAATACAGACAGGACAGGAAATACAGACGCAGGACAGAAAAATACAGACAGGACAGGAAATACAGACAGGACAGGAAATAACAGGACAGGAAATACAGACAGGACAGGAAATACAGACAGGACAGGAAATACAGACAGGACAGGAAATACGGAAAGGACAGGAAATACAGACAGGACAGGAAATACAGACAGGACAGGAAATACAGACAGGACAGGAAATACAAACAGGACAGGAAATACAGATAGGACAGGAAATACAGACAGGACAGGAAATACAGACAGGACAGAAAATACAGACAGGACAGGAAATACAGACAGGACAGGAAATACAGATAGGACAGGACAGTAAATACAGACCGGACAGGAAATACAGACAGGACAGGAAATACAGACCGGACAGGAAATACAGACAGGACAGGAAATATAGACAGGACAGGAATTACAGACAGGACAGGAAATACAGACAGGGCAGGAAATACGGACAGGACAGGAAATACAGACAGGACAGGAAATAAAGACAGGACAGGAAATACAAACAGGACAGGAAATACGGACAGGACAGGAAATACAGACAGGACAGGAAATACGGACAGGACAGGAAATACAGACAAGACAGGAAATACAGACAGGACAGGAAATACAGATAGGACAGGACAGTAAATACAGACCGGACAGGAAATACAGACAGGACAGGAAATACAGACCGGACAGGAAATACAGACAGGACAGGAAATATAGACAGGACAGGAATTACAGACAGGACAGGAAATACAGACAGGGCAGGAAATACGGACAGGACAGGAAATACAGACAGGACAGGAAATAAAGACAGGACAGGAAATACAAACAGGACAGGAAATACGGACAGGACAGGAAATACAGACAGGACAGGAAATACGGACAGGACAGGAAATACAGACAAGACAGGAAATACAGACAGGACAGGAAATACAGACAAGACAGGAAATACGGACAGGACAGGAAATACGGACAGGACAGGAAATACAGACAGGACAGGAAATACAAAAAGGACAGGAAATACAGACAGGACAGGAAATACAGACAGGACAGGAAATACAGACAGGACAGGAAATACAGACAGGACAGGAAATACGGACAGGACAGGAAATACGGACAGGACAGGAAATACAGACAGGACAGGAAATACGGACAGGGCAGGAAATACGGACAGGACAGGAAATACAGACAGGGCAGGAAATACGGACAGGACAGGAAATACAGACAGGACGGGAAATACAAACAGGGCAGAATATACAGACAGGGCAGGAAATACAGACAGGACAGGAAATACAGACAGGACAGGAAATACAGACAGGACAGGAAATACAGACAGGACAGGAAATACAGGACAGGACAGGAAATGCACACCGAACAGGAAATACAAACCGGAGAGGAAATACAGACAGTACAGGAAATACAGACAAGACAGGAAATACAGACAGGACAGGAATTACAGACAGGACAGGAAATACAGACAGGACAGGAAATACAGACAGGACAGGAAATACAGACAAGACAGGAAATACAGACAGGACAGGAAATACAGACAAGACAGGAAATACAGACAAGACAGGAAATACAGACAGGACAGGAAATACAGTTTGCGCACGTGAACAATCCTTGTTGTTTTTGTTTCTGTGTCCTATTTCCAATTAATAAAAAAAACACAATGCAACGGTAGATATTGGTCTGAGGAATGAAATATAAACTTGCCGTATTAATACCATGAACAGCAAACGTACCAGTACAAAATCTATGGTACAGTGGTGTTTCATAGCTTCGACTTTGTATTGTTTACCCAGCGGAGGTCGGTAGCCGATTGTATTTGAGATCGTTGATTGACTATAGCCTGCTAGTATTCCCATCATCACACACCTGTCCGCTCCAGCCGCCAGCCCGCAGGATATCGTACCTGTAAGTACACCTTTCTTTGATAGATTGCAGTTTCCATATTCCTGACATTTTGTAGATATCTTTGTTACACGTTATTTGCTACTTGATCTGATTTTCATTGATAATGTTTAAAACATCAGCTTTCATAAGAGTTGCGTCAAATGTGACACAGCGACGCCATCACATTATTTCAACAGCAATGCCGCTTTGTAAAAGAAAAATACCTCTGAAAGTATCACGATCAGGATTAATCCACGGAACAGATTAAACGCTTTTTAGTGTAGTAATTTATGCAATATAAATTCTACTTTAATAATACCAATTCAAAATATGATATTCAACATTCAGGGTTAGGTGTCATGAACTGTGTTCAGTATATTGGTGTTAATGTCTTCTCTTTAGACACATTCATATACATCAGAGTTAAGAACTTGCTATCATGTTTACATTGAGGAATGCAACTAAGAAGTGCAAAATCCATGCTACCGGACATGTTGTAGTACTTGTTGTAGTGCCGATGAGAACATATATACATAACATGTATTTAAAAAAAATTATCTGTAGGATGAACCACGTAAACACCTCCATCCTCCATTATTTGATATTAATCACAATCACTAGAACCTAGATGTACCTCTATCTGACTGTGATGATTTAATCACAATCACTACACTCTAGATGTACCTCTATCTGACTGTGATGATTTAATCACAATCACTACACTAGATGTACCTCTATCTGACTGTGATGATTTAATCACAATCACTACACTCTAGATGTACCTCTATCTGACTGTGATGATTTAATCACAATCACTACACTCTAGATGTACCTCTATCTGACTGTGATGATTTAATCACAATCACTACACTCTAGATGTACCCCTATCTGACTGTGATGATTTAATCACAATCACCACACTCTAGATGTACCTCTATCTGACTGTGATGATTTAATCACAATCACTACACTCTAGATGTACCTCTATCTGACTGCGATGATTTAATCACAATCATTACACTCTAGATGTACCTCTATCTGACAGTGATGATGTAATCACAAACACTATACTCTAGATGTACCTCTATCTGACTGTGATGATTTAATCACAATCACTACACTCTAGATGTACCTCTATCTGACTGTGATGATTTAATCACAATCACTACACCCCAGATGTACCCCTATCTGACTGTGATGATTTAATCACAATCACCACACTCTAGATGTACCTCTATCTGACTGTGATGATTTAACCACAATCACTACATTCTAGATGTACCTTTATTTGACAGTGATGATTTAATCATAATCACTACACTCTAGATGTACCTCTATCTGACTGTGATGATTTAATCACAATCACTACACTCTAGATGTACCTCTATCTGACTGTGATGATGTAATCACAATCACTACACTCTAGATGTACCTCTATCTGACTGTGATGATGTAATCACAATCACCACACTCTAGATGTACCTCTATCTGACTGTGATGATGTAATCACAATCACTACACTCTAGATGTACCTCTATCTGACTGTGATGATTTAATCACAATCACTACACTCTAGATGTACCTCTATCTGACTGTGATGATTTAATCACAATCACTACACTCTAGATGTACCTCTATCTGACTGTGATGATTTAATCACAATCACTACACTCTAGATGTACCTCTATCTGACTGTGATGATGTAATCACAATCACTACACTCTAGATGTACCTCTGTCTGACTGTGATGATTTAATCACAATCACTACACTCTAGATGTACCTCTGTCTGACTGTGATGATTTAATCACAATCACTACATTATAGATGTACCTCTATCTGACTGTGATGATTTAATCACAATCACTACATTATAGATGTACCTCTATCTGACTGTGATGATTTAATCACAATCACTACACTCTAGATGTACCTCTATCTGACTGTGATGATTTAATCACAATCACTACACTCTAGATGTACCTCTATCTGACTGTGATGATTTAATCACAATCACTACACTCTAGATGTACCTCTATCTGACTGTGATGATGTAATCACAATCACCACACTCTAGATGTACCTCTATCTGACTGTGATGATGTAATCACAATCACTACACTATAGATGTACCTCTATCTGACTGTGATGATTTAATCACAATCACTACACTCTAGATGTACCTCTATCTGACTGTGATGATTTAATCACAATCACTACACTCTAGATGTACCTCTATCTGACTGTGATGATTTAATCACAATCACCACACTCTAGATGTACCTCTATCTGACTGTGATGATGTAATCACAATCACCACACTCTAGATGTACCTCTATCTGACTGTGATGATGTAATCACAATCACTACACTATAGATGTACCTCTATCTGACTGTGATGATTTAATCACAATCACTTCACTCTAGATGTACCTCTATCTGACTGTGATGATTTAATCACAATCACTACACTCGAGATGTACCTTTATCTGACTGTGATGATTTAATCACAATCACTACAACCTAGATGTACCTCTATCTGACTGTGATGATTTAATCACAATCACTACACTCTAGATGTACCTCTATCTGACTGTGATGATTTAATCACAATCACTACACCCTAGATGTACCTCTATCTGACAGTGATGATGTAATCACAATCACTACACTCTAGATGTACCTTATCTGACAGTGATGATTTAATCACAATCACTACACCCTAGATGTACCTCTGTCTGACAGTGATGATGTAATCACAATCACCTCACCCTAGATGTACCTCTATCTGACTTTGATGATTTAATCACAATCACTACACTCTAGATGTACCTCTATCTGACTGTGATGATTTAATCACAATCACTACATTCTAGATGTACCTCTATCTGACTGTGATGATTTAATCACAATCATTACACTCTAGATGTACCCCTATCTGACTGTGATGATTTAATCACAATCACTACACTCTAGATGTACCTCTATCTGACTGTGATGATGTAATCACAATCACTACACCCTAGATGTACCTCTATCTGACTGTGATGATTTAATCACAATCACTACAACCTAGATGTACCTCTATCTGACTGTGATGATTTAATCACAATCACTACACTCCCGGTGTACCTCTATCTGACAGTGATGATGTAATCACAATCACTACACTCTAGATGCACCTCTATCTGACAGTGATGATGTAATCACAATCACTAGACCCCAGATGTTCCTCTTTCTGACTGTGATGATTTAATCACAATCACTACACCCTAGATGTAGTACCTATATCTGACAGTGATGATGTAATCACAATCACTACACTCTAGATGTACCTCTATCTGACTGTGATGATGTAATCACAATCACTACACTAGATGTACCTCTATCTGACAGTGATGATGTAATCACAATCACTACACTCTAGATGTACCTCTATCTGACTGTGATGATTTAATCATAATCACCACACTCTAGATGTACCTCTATCTGACTGTGATGATTTAATCATAATCACCACACTCTAGATGTACCTCTATCTAACAGTGATGATGTAATCACAATCACTACACCCTAGATGTACCTCTATCTGACTGTGATGATTTAATCACAATCACTACACCCTAGATGTACCTCTATCTGACTGTGATGATTTAATCACAATCACTACACCCCAGATGTTCCTCTATCTGACTGTGATGATTTAATCACAATCACTACACTCTAGATGTACCTCTATCTGACTGTGATGATTTAATCACAATCACTACACTCTAGATGTACCTCTATCTGACAGTGATGATTTAATCACAATCACTACACTCCCGATGTACCTCTATCTGACAGTGATGATGTAATCACAATCACTACACCCTAGATGTACCTCTATCTGACTGTGATGATTTAATCACAATCACTACACTAGATGTACCTCTATCTGACTGTGATGATTTAATCACAATCACTACACACTAGATGTACCTCTATCTGACTGTGATGATTTAATCACAATCACTACAACCTAGATGTACCTCTATCTGACTGATTTTTATTTTGATGCATGGTGAGTTATCAGACCTATACATATATCTTTACAGATATGATACATTTGATTTGAGGACAATCTTGTAATGGTGCCATAATCCAAAACCTCTCAATTTTTCATCCATATAGTATAGCAATGTAACAATGATTGCTACAATCTATATACTGGAAACAGACAAATATTTATCTAAATCCACCACTACATTTGATTATCTGCTAAATTCTCTCTTTCTTAACTATCGGAACTGTGAAAATCAGAATGCAGTGACCATGACCGGTTTAAAAACTCATTGGTAGATGACCGGTGGCTGATAAGCCAATATGGCCATTGTGGTCTGTATCACCTGAGTGGAGAGAATCTGGTCATGGATTCTGGATTCAATGCTTTAAAAATGTACATTTTGGAAAACATGGTGAATACACCATTTCATACATTGTAACAATCATTAAATGAAACTTTTTATGTTTTATACTTAAACTATTCAACTTTGAAATTTCAAAAGAGCCATATGTACCATGAGGTATACAATAGAGACGGTGGTTTATACAGGTAGATTCTGTGACAAGAAGCATGTGTCCGGGAGTATATGATACATTGTACATGGTGATTCTACAGAAGTTTAAGAGCTTTTCATTAATCCAATTAAAACTCTATCCCAACCCTATCAACCAAAAGGAAGCCAAAAAATTTAGTTTTACGTTTGAAAATGCCCGCATTACTAAAGGCGTTATATAACAATAGTATTAAACACA
Source organism: Pecten maximus (assembly GCF_902652985.1). Taxonomy (NCBI): domain Eukaryota; kingdom Metazoa; phylum Mollusca; class Bivalvia; order Pectinida; family Pectinidae; genus Pecten; species Pecten maximus. The sequence goes on from NC_047015.1 coordinate 12,397,937, forward strand.
AATTTCTGGTTTTGCACACATACATAATTTATTGCATACATATACAAAAATATTACACCAACTTTTTTTGCACACAAAGCTTGAAATAATGAACACACATTATGCCATAGATATTTGCTTTCACACATAAATTACATTTATTGAATTTTGCACCTTCGCTATAATGCTGTGTTACATGTTGTTGAAATTGGTTTGTATAGACTTTCATTTATTTAGTATTGATTTTAACATCTTATTCGTGACGTCTCCTGTGCTCCACTCTGTCACCTTCTACAAACAATGACAAAATAGTTTAGTGATGAAGACGTCACACGGAGAATCAAATACTGGCTGGGAAATACGAACGTGCTATACAGCAGTAAAATGTGTTAAACAAGTAGTTATTCTTTTCAAAATTAAATGAAATGCGACCATTGTGTATCGACCCCGTTGTTCGTATTGATTGAAGAACAATGTTTTATGTTTAAAGTATTCATGTTAAAAGCATTGAGTCCCTAATAATGATCACCATTGCGGTAAGGTAAAATCACTAATATGAAACGATTGTATCTAGAATCTAAAAGCCTAAGATCACTGCCGCATCCGATAGGGAATGGTCTTTTCAAGATGGTGGGCCATCATGATCAGAGAATATAGGACACTTTAAGCTACGAAATCACTGATTTATAAGAACAATCTGACTGAGACAACTACAAAGGGTAAATCAGAAATAGTTAAGATTTATATCTCAACATTAAACAGATGATGTTTTTTTCATAAACAACTGTAAAATTCTTCGCAAAATTTGGGCGAGCTGTAAAACTCGTCATCGAAGCGTAATTCGTTTTGAATTATCCTAATGAGAATCTCACTAAAACTATCGTTTGTGATCATATTGACCCGCCATCTTGAAAAGACCATTCCTTAACATGTACACGACAGCTAACATTCATTCTTATCATATCTTATAAATTCTTCTGGTTTTGATTCAAAACACGATACCCGAGATACCTACAACCATGCTGGGTACATAGTGCGTAGGGAGTACGAACGTTATATACCGTCATTTCCCGTGTATTGTCTGCCGGCAATACGACTTAAAACTTAACAAGAAATATCTTTAAAAAAGATAAACGGCATAGTTTTAATGCTGGTGGTTATAATGTAAAACTACTGGTGAAATAAATTAACGAGCTACGATGTAATTAATAAATGCGTAGTTTCAGCAGGGATAACAAAATTATATCAGTTTGAATCATTTTGGTGATAATAAGACTGCAAATGTGTCATTTGAATAGATGCATCCACTTATTCAGCTTGCATTCAATTTAAAAGGGACATCACTGTAAAAACGTTGCAATTTTCACTGAATGTACGCGTTTTGTTCCTTTCCAGTTATGTTTCTGTGCTGTTCCAATGTTCACAGTCAATCCCTATGTCCAGCTTGACCACTCGATTTAGTTGGGAATCCCCCTCTAAATTTAGCGCGGAAATTATTTTTAGATCATTACGTGACTGTTTTGAAATCGTGGCAACACAAACACACGATAGTTTACAAGGCGATATCTATATTCCATCTGGGTTAGTTGGATAACGATATTATACACAGTGGTTTAAATGTTAAATAACACGTTCTGTATATATTACGGCACACATATTTATGTGTAAATACCGAGTTTGTGTAAATATTACCGAGATTATCATGACTTACTATCAAACAATCAAGCAGAATACGAGCGGCGTCCGTATTACTGTTGTTTTCATGTTTGAACTGTTACAATCTATTGTACTGCTTCCCCAGTTTAATTCTCGGATTGTGTTTGACCCATTTTCCTATTATTCTCTTCATTGCGGAAGCTGTTATCGTTTTCACCCCCAGTCGATTCACATTGGAAACCATTTTTGTTTCCATGTGTTTTAGTTTGTTGTGCGCATGCGTGTATCGCATATGTCACAAAATTTGCATATTCAGAGTGATAACATTTTAATAATTGATAATTGATGTTTTTATGTACATACATCATCGAATTCGAATGGTCATTGTTCAGAAGGTTATTTTTTTTAAAAGATATACCCAATAATATGATAAAAAATACAAAATAAATATTGGTTTACCGTGAGGTCCCTTTAACTTTGCTTCGTTTTTAACTGTATATCTGCATTTTGCATTGACCGCTACATTGACCAATCACATACTTCATCTTAACCAGAACGCCACCTGTCGCGTCATATCCGGGGCCAAAAGAAAATTAGACGGCTATGCCGAAAACACGCCGTTGTGGGCTATCTGATGAAATGTTTTCCAAGAAGCATACAAACTATTTTGATGTGTTTCCCTGTGTACTAACAGGTGTCGACAATGCTGTTCACATCCGAAATGTGAATAGCAATATATTAATGTTCACGTACCAAGGCAATGTACTAGAATGCATGTTCTCTGTGAGAGCTAAACGCATACAGCGGATGTTTCCCGTGATAGTGAGAGCTACATTTAAACACATATAGTGGGTGTTTCCCGAGATAGTGAGAGATCAACGCTTATAGCGGGTGTTTCCCGTGATAGTGAGGGCTAAACAGATACAGCCGGTGTTTCCCATGATATTGAGAGCTAAACGCATACAGCGGGGGTTTCCCGTGATAGTGAGAACTAAACACACACAGCGGGAGTTTCCCGTGATAGTGAGAGCTAAACGGATACAGCCGGTGTTTCCCGTGATAGTGAGAGATCAACGATTATAGCGGGCGTTTCCCGTGATATTGAGAACTAAACACATATAGTGGGAGTTTCCCGTGATAGTTAGAGCTCAACGCAAACAGCGGGTGTTTTCTGTGATATTGAGAACTAAACACATACAGCGGGAGTTTCCCGTGATAGCGAGAGCTAAACGCATACAGCGGGTGTTTTCTGTGATAGTGAGAGCTAAACAAATACTGCAGAGGTTAAATAATCAGGCAATACACAGGAAATCATGGTAGTATTAAGATAGCCTTTTTTAATTGTTTTAGAAGGAAATTCCTATACCTTTGATCTAATCAGATAAAGACACAGTGATTAGCCAACCATTTTATTCCTTATAATAGTGTGACATTATAGTGTATATTACAACCGGATATTGACCATCAAATGTGACATAGTTGAGCATATTTTGCTAAGTGCAACATCAGGAAATGATGACCATCAAACAGGTATATATACGAAAGGTCTCACAAAGGTCTAATCAAAGCTTCTTGGTATATCGATCACTAACCTTAGCGAACACAAATTGGCATCACAACTACACATCTATTTATAGTAACAATACCAATTACTAACTTCAGGGAACACAAATGGATACCACAACTACACATCTATTTATAGTACCTATATTAATCACTGACCTTAGGGAACACAAATGGACATCACAACTACATATCTATTTATAGTAACAATACCAATCACTGACCTTAGGGAACACAAATGGACATCACAACTACATATCTATTTATAGTAACTATACCAACCACTAACCTTAGGGAACACAGCTGGTTATGACGTCTGGCTACGATAAGCTGTACCATAGTTGAGGCAAAGGAAAGCATTCCCCTTTGTAAATCCTCAACAATCATATGCCAGGAAGCCACTGGACGTTTTTGTCACCCCTGAAATAAATATATAGACCAACTATTTTGACAAGATAGATATTTCGTGGAAGGTCCTATATACGGTTCGGTATAAACATCCAATCATATACATTAAAGATTGGAGAGGTAGGTTACATTAAACCGTAAACAAGGGGTGGGCCTAAATATGTTATTATTTATCGGCTCTTACTTCCCGTTGGAATACCAAAAGGTATCGTTTTAGGACCAAAACATTCCCGTAAGAGACATCATCTCATCATCGGGGAACAGTAGTGCTAACAAATACCATCTAACGGAAGAGTCTTGTAAAGACAATCAAGTAGTCTGTACTATCACAACAACTTGGTCTAGGCAAGACACTATTAATAAGGAAAACGGTGGAGGTTATTACACGGACAAAGCCCTAATACAACAATGCTTTTACGACAAAAAAATATTTTGGGTTTTTATCGGTTGAACCCTGTTGAGCACTCGTTTGTGTCAATATAGTCGGTTGTATTTGAAGTTGTATTTTCCTGATCTAACATAAAATTTTGGTTGGAATATGTAGAAATCCAACCGTATTTGACCGATTGATGTCGACCTTTTCTAAAATTATGCGAATTTCTCCCTGGTATTTCATTGGTTCATTTTACGATAAGAATTCTCCACCGGAAAACTTGTCACATGTCCCACTACTTATAGTATACTACACAAAGCCCCTCCCACAGAAACCTTGTTACATGTCATTGTGACACCACTTATAGTATACTACACAAAGCCCCTCCCACAGAAACCTTGTTACATGTCAGTGTGACACCACTTATAGTATACTACACAAAGCCCCTCCCACAGAAACCTTGTTACATGTCAGTGTGACACCACTTATAGTATACTACACAAAACCCCTCCCACAGAAACCTTGTTACATGTCATTGTGACAACACTTATAGTATACTACACAAAACCCCTCCCACAGAAACCTTGTTACATGTCATTGTGACAACACTTATAGTATACTACACAAAGCCCCTCCCACAGAAACCTTGTTACATGTCATTGTGACACCACTTATAGTATACTACACAAGGTCCCTCCCACAGAAACCTTGTTACATGTCATTGTGACAACACTTATAGTATACTACACAAAGCCCCTCCCACAGAAATCTTGTTACATGTCATTGTGACACCACTTATAGTATACTACACAAGGTCCCTCCCTCAGAAACCTTGTTACATGTAATTGTGACACAACTTAGAGTATATTACGAAAAACCCCTCCCCACAAACATTGTTACATGTTCCTGTGTGTAGACAATATCATTGTGATAGATATGCTCTATCAAAGTTATAGTGTATTATAGCATTTCAAAATGATTATACTGGCTATTTATACCATAACCTCTTAATTTTTTTACACAAAAACAATGTGTAGCGGACTTGTTTCTACTGACGCCTCACGACAATAACAAATTGTAATCAATAGCCATCATAATGGACAATAAAGCGTGCGAACAGGAAGGGTAGCCATCGTCCTCGATACCTTACGTGTTACGTTCACTTTTGTTCTCTGCACCCCTGTCTTGGTAAAAATGAAGATTCAGTCACCACTGGATGATACCTACCTACATAGTTTGATCCTTTGATCTCGAGGCTGCCATACCGTTACATTGACTAGCTTTGAACTTGGTTATTACTCCTCTGTGATCTTCAAGAGAAATTATCGGCTTAGTGATTGGTTAGGTTTTTTTCCTGCCACCAATCAAAGAACTAGATGCGTGCTTTTGATTTGCCACACGACGTATTCCATGGTTACATGTAGCTAACGTAGGCCCTGCCGTATCGAGGACGAGTACCACTTGTAACATATTCCATGGTTACATGTAGCTAACCTAGGCCCTGCCGTATCGAGGACGAGTACCACTTGTAACATTTCCATGGTTACATGTAGCTAACGTAGGCCCTGCCGTATCGAGGATGAGTACCACTTGTAAGGGGAACAGTATCAAAACATAAAATTTTCTGAGCTACGAAAAATAAAATCAAGTTGTGAAGGAAATTAATTCAACGATAACAGGTGGTAATATACACTCCAAATAATATACCATAAGACCAGGTATTTCGGGAGAGTAAGCGTCTTCTCCTTTACCTACTAATAGAGCACATGTTTAAGTCGGGCGTTTTAGCCTCATGTTTAGATAAGCGTCTGTTGGGTATATTGAATTTCCGTCTGTCCACAGATATTTCTCGTGCTGTAATATGAAAATTGTTCAACTGATCTTTACCAAACTTTGAACACATGATAGACTAGTGCCCTAGTTGTGCTTTTTCTGTTAATAGATTTCCATTTTTGATATTTGTCTGTTACTGTGGAAGCAAATAAAGCAATCAGAGATACCACATTTACTGTTGGCAAGCATTTCCGGGTTACGATCTGAAAACGGTTCAAGTGATCTCTGCCAAATTCTGCAAACTGACTGGTGCCCTAATTGTGCTGTCACTTAGTGCGAAATATCATTTTACCACATATAGTTTACTCTGTTACTAAGGAACGATTTCCCCCATGTCAGAAAGCCTCATGTTTACACAGATTTGTAGAAATCATTAAAAGGCACGTTTATATTTACGGGATCATGGTTAATCTTATAAATCTGATCGTATGTAGTCAAATATTTTAGTTCAGATGGATGTTACGAGTTATGATTAGCCAAACGCTTAAAACCCGGATAAATGATGTGTCTCGTTCCAGAACGTGTCATTGCTCAAATGTCAGCGATAAAGATGGCATAAAGAGACCTGATCTGACGCGTTATATCCTTAGTTAAATTGAAATGACAATTTATAGATATCGGTCCGGTCAACAATCCTTGAATAATTACGCTATATAATTGATAACATATCGATTTGTTATAGCGTATGTTCGTGATTCGTCCATGTTGTTCCAATATGTACCTAACAGAACTGTTGGCGTTGGAGAGTTAATGAATATCGCAAAGGCAGGAAACATCGGAAGTGAAGTGAAGTTCATGTATACGGAATTATTTTCGGTTGAGCACCTTAATCGATTTATAATTAGAAGATCGGTTGTTTTTACAGAAAATATCACCACCTGATCGAGGATACGTGTTAAATGGCGAGATTCATGTTATTTATGGCGTTGATACTTCTGGGAATAGGAGGGACCCTTTCGAATACATACAGGATCGGTGAGTATTTTACTCGGTCAATGACCAGCCAGATTTTTATCTGTGTATATACGCGTAATAATATAATTGTATTTGATATAATTTATAATTAACAGCGGTTGTTTTACATTTGATATATCGGGACAGACATATGTCCCTATTAGTAGTGTTGTACCTCTTCACACACTGGAATAATATAATATAATATAATATAATATAATATAATATAATATACATTTCAGTTATTTGCGAAATATGGTTTATATTTATGCATCTTTACGAAAAAAATAACATTTTAATTCGGGATATAAGTTTTTTTCTGTGACTTTGTATACATCCAACACTGGTTTTCAGCCGTTCTGTATCATAAAGACAAACCACCCGTGTCCACGACCAACACGACATTTGTAGCAGGAACGGACGACAGCCTAACGTTCAGCAACACGTCTTTACTCTATATTGAGGTTCTACAGCACAACATACTGGATGTCTCCAGAAAAGGTAATATAGCCTGGAATTGGAACCTACACTGTATGACGTCTGTATCAGTGTGACCTACACTGTATGACACGTCTGTATCATTGTGACCTACATTGTAACGACACGTCTGTATCATTGTGACCTACACTGTAACGACACGTCTGTATCAGTGTGACCTATACTGTAACGACACGTCTGTATCAGTGTGACCTATACTGTAACGACACGTCTGTATCAGTGTGACCTATACTGTAACGACACGTCTGTATCAGTGTGACCTACACTGTATGTCACGTCTGTATCAGTGTGACCTACACTGTAACGACACGTCTGTATCAGTGTGACCTATACTGTAACGACACGTCTGTATCAGTGTGACCTACACTGTATGTCACGTCTGTATCAGTGTGACCTACACTGTAACGACACGTGTGTATCAGTGTGACCTGCACTGTATGTCACGTGTGTATCAGTGTGACCTACACTGTATGTCACGTCTGTATCAGTGTGACCTACACTGTATGTCACGTCTGTATCAGTGTGACCTACACTGTAAACTCACGTCTGTATCAGTGTGACCTATACTGTAACGACATGTCTGTTTCAGTGTGACCTACACTGTATGTCACGTCTGTATCAGTGTGACCTACACTGTAACGACACGTCTGTATCAGTGTGACCTACACTGTATGTCACGTCTGTATCAGTGTGACCTACACTATAACGACACATCTGTATCAGTGTGACCTACACTGTATGTCACGTCTGTATCAGTGTGACCTACACTGTATGTCACGTCTGTATCAGTGTGACCTACACTGTAACGTCATGTCTGTATCAGTGTGACCTACACTCTATGTCACGTCTGTATCAGTGTGACCTACACTCTATGTCACGTCTTTATCAGTGTGACATACACTTTATGTCACGTCTGTATCAGTGTGACCTACACTTAATGTCACGTCTGTTTCAGTTTGACATACACTGTAACAAGTCTGTATCAGTGTGACCTACACTGTATGTCACGTCTTTATCAGTGTGACCTATACTGTAACGACACGTCTGTATCAGTGTGACCTACACTGTAACGACACGTGTGTATCAGTGTGACCTACACAGTATGTCACGTATATATCAGTGTGACCTATGTGTATGTCACGTCTGTATCAGTGTGACCTACAGTGTATGTCACGTCTGTATCAGTGTGACCTAAACTGTAATGTCACGTCTGTATCAGTGTGACCTACACTGTATGACACGTCTGTATCAGTGTGACCTACACTATATGACGTCTGTATCAGTGTGACCCACACTGAATGACACGTCTGTATCAGTGTGACCTATACTGTATGACACGTCTGTATCAGTGTGACCTACACAGTATGTCACGTATATATCAGTGTGGCCTACACTGTATGACACGTCTGTATCAGTGTGACCTACAGTGTATGTCACGTCTGTATCAGTGTGACCTACACTGTACGTCACGTCTGTATCAGTGTGACCTACACTGTACGTCACGTCTGTATCAGTGTGACCTACAGTGTATGACACGTCTGTATCAGTGTGTCCTACAGTGTATGACACGTCTGCATCAGTGTGACCTACAGTGTATGTCACGTCTGTATCAGTGTGACCTACACTGTATGTCACGTCTGTATCAGTGTGACCTACACTGTAACGACACGTTTGCATCAGTGTGACCTACACTGTTACGACACGTTAGGCACGTTAAAAAAACTATTTGAGATAATTCGACATGTTAAGATAATAGTCATCAAATAATAAGCATGAAAAACAAATACAACAGTAAAAGAACTAGTTGCAGACAAAGAGTAACTGGCCATGTGTTTTATCTTCCTTTTTCAGTTTGTAAACATCTAGACGACGGCGGAGTTGGTTTCGTAAGTTTACTAGACTGTCCTTCAACAAGATATATGGACTATTACACAGCAAGACTTGAAATTCCAAGCTTATTATACGCGACAGAGCCGTGCGACCCCGAGGTACACAAGTCAACGTACCCCACCATCAAAATGCTCCCCGACTGTTACACTCTCAATAGAGCTGTGACGAGTGTTGTTAAAGCACAGACCTGGCCGGAAGTCACCATTTTGTACGATTCCATTTACAGTAAGTCTTGAGTATCAACTATGTTTTGACCACTAAATTGATACCGTTCAAATTACATGTACATTGAAAATATTCAAAACAATTTTTTTTAAATATTGAAAATATATCTGTGTCTCTCTTACTAACCAGATTCTCGATGTATGCAGAATTTATTGATGGAGATTTCCAAACTTCTGACACACTCTCGTCTAATAAGGATTACAAACACTACCGACATCGTACATGTGATACCTACCAACCAAGGACCGGAAGGCCTGAATTTGATTGTCATTGTATCGGAGGACATACTTGATGATCTCCTACAAAAGGTGTGTACTCCGATGTCATTGAATCTGATAAGTAATATCTCAAACTAAGTGGCCCACACCCTCCCACATCAATTTGTCTTATTGGGTCGTTATGTTCTATTGGATAGTTATTATAGATAGGAAATATGATATAAATTTGCTATATCTCACCTGAATGCCGTAAGAGGTGACTTATTGTTAGAACCACTGTAGAGGTGGGGGATGGCTACTTGGAGGGTCGTCAGTTTATGGACATTGGATAGCCCTATAATAAGGTATGCATTATAACACTACATGATGATCGTTGGAGGCCACTAAAAACGGGTCCCTTGATAAGTGTCTTCTGTCTTCTGCTATGAGGAGATTGAAGACCAGAAGTGATATGATTACCCAATTGCAGCACTTTCAATATTTGTTCTTCCACTTTCTTTCCTTTCTTACTTTTCTTTTGTTTAAATTCTAATTACTTGTGGTACCGGTTTAACATGTATGAACATATTTTGTAGCAATTAAAAAAAATCCCCATCGTCTAAAATTACAAACTTGATTCAATTAGCGGTAAATGCGTCCCCTCTGTATTTAACATATATTCAGGCTCTTTTTTATTTTCCTGACTTCTGTTTTGCTATTCTACAGTTTTGATCCGTAACATCACTGACAAGCCTTAGGTCTGTATGGGCAGTTTTATCTACAGGTGACGTTAATTTGTCTTTGGTACAATCCTTCTGTTGGTGTTACATTGACACCTACCCTCATTCCACATAAGCTCTGTCCGAATTGACATTACATTTTGTTATCTAGGCGTACGAAAGTGGAATGCTTGGCCCGAACTTTTTCTGGTTGGTTGTGGAGAGTAGTCCAACCCTGTGCTGGGAGCCTTCTGTACAACTGTCACAGAGTCATCTCATAGTGTTGCGGAGAAAGAAGAGTCTGATGGAGACGAGTGATCATTGTCAAAAGGGGAAGGTAAACACAATGATGTTACACGCGTTTGTAAAATGAAGAATTAACACTGCTATCACCTTTAGTGGGAAAATTTTTATCATTCTTTTAGTGGATGAGTTCACCAGGAATGATGTGGTATGTTAAATGTCAGTTTCCATGGTGGAGGAACGTTTTCCTCTCTGATTAATATTTTTAGTGACACTCTATATCTCGGATTTAAAGTGTAAGAACCAGTGTGGTTTGTATTTTTATTCACAATTGATTTAATTTTGGAGCTATTATGTGTGTTAATAATTCCACGAAAAAAACCCTATTATAACTTTCTAAAATGTGAACATGATTACACTGAAACAGGCCATTTTTTTCTTGTGCGAAACCTCTTTAGACTGTGAGTTTTAATGATATGACGACATAGTGAAATCGCTACCAGAAACACAAAGAACGATATTGTTAATATATTTCGTCATATATCAGTTAAGTATAGAATGTTTTGAACAGCATTCAACAGCAATGCTCACCTTGTAGATGTATCATGATATTAGTTATAACTTTGATGTTTTTGTGATAAGACACCTTTTATTTATCTAATACTTCTATCAAAATAAAGCAATCAAAAATCAAATCGGTAGATAAATGGTATTTTATTAGAACATGTCCATTGTTTTAGATAAGCTCTGCCTTCATTGAGGAAGCAAATGTCATATTAAGTCGGGCTTTCACCAGAGGACATGTCAACGGCACGGAAAGATACTCGGGAAGTAATTCGACAAGTTGCGAGGAATTGAAAATGTCGCCTTCTCCGTGGATGCGGACAGTACGCTCCCACCTATACGAGGTACGTGACGGGGGGTACTGATAACTGATGGAAGTAGATGATCATTAATTCACAACAGGGGGTATACTAGGATAATGAGGTGTTGATGTCTCAAATATTAGAGGAGAGTGTATATAACACAAGATATTAACACCTTCAATACCTATTGAGTTATGAAACAGTGAAGCCAAAAATGAATTCAACTATGTCGTACAGTACGTCCATCTCGGATTTGTTTAAAAGGCCCATAGCTATATTAAGGTACTTTTGGGGAAAAAACAGCTATAGATAACAAAATGAAATCAAAAATAATACAAAGGCAATATTCGTCAAAGAAAAATGAAATTTGTATGAATTTCATTATTTTTTTTGTTTTTCCCAATGTCACATTTTGTGGCTTAGAAATTCCCAATTCAATGGACCCTGACCCCAGTTGTAGAAAAGTCCCTGCAGATGTTTAGTTTTATTATGATTTGAATGTCGTTACATAAGTCATAAACATCATTTTCTGCGATTTGGTAACAGTCAAATAAATTATATATAATGTGTATTAAGGCATATTGATAAGATAAATCTTGTCGACCGTAAGACTACTCAACCTGAGGACGATAGTGAACATCTAACCAATCCTTCAGTAAAACCAACAATGAAGTTCAGTGTTACACCAGACTTATCCTACCATGAGAATAAAAACCTGTGTTCTTCCTTTGTTTCCCATTTCAGCACATTTATCGCATATGGAGTATAATTCCTCATCAACTAGGGTACTTTAATAACACAATATTACAAAACATTAAATTAACAATTTTATGTATTACAGATAAACAATACAAGGATAACAGCTGATACCCGGAACTTCGATAGTAATGGCTTTCTAAACTCGGTCGAATACCACATGTTTAGTACTGCTGATCGGAGGAATAGTTCCTTAGTTGCAACCTGGGACAATATCAAGGGATTCCAAATGAAAGACGCCTTATTTTATTTGAATGAGTTTATGGACTTCGGAAACCGCACACTTCTTATTGCAACACAGGAGGTACGTAAAAAGGAGGGTGTAGTGAAACTTTTGTATTTTTATATAGACTACCATGCCACATTAAAATGTCAAAGATAATTATGCTATATCATACAGTGTACTTTAAGAACTATCTTTAAAAATCAAAATCATTACTTCTCTGCTGTGAAAATACATACATGTACATTTTCTTAAGGTAGTACTATCAGGCGGCATATTGTTTCTTGTAGGCTAAACCTTTTACGATTCGCTCCGTGAATAACGGCACGGTTACTTTCACTGGATTTTGCTTGGACATATTGGACGAACTTGCGATGAGGTTTAACTTCAGGTGAGGTGTTTCATTTCGTCCGTCACGATGGCATTAATACGTGTCAAGTTTTACGTTTACTGGATATCATGTCTCCTTTATGCCACACATTAAACTACGATATTTTGTCCTGCTTCAGATACACCCTCGTAGAACCCCGTGACGGCCTTTGGGGAGGACCTAATACGGACGGCACTTGGAATGGTATGGTTGGCATGGTTATGAAAGGGGTATGTGTTAAAAATCCTATATTTAACAAATTAAACCTTTCGAGTAAAAACATTTTAAAACGTTTTGTCGCTTAAATAGCTGTTACTGATATACTTGGTTGAATATGTTTTCAAGCCTAAGATATCAAAATTGCTTGTTGTTCACAGGAAGTCGCATTTGCAATAGGACCGTTCACTATCACATCCCTACGAGAGCGTGTTATTGACTTTACCAAGCCTTTCATGGAGGATGGAGCAGGTATCCTGACCACTCGGCCGGACGCCGACTCTGACAAGTTCTTCCGGATAATCCGGCCGTTCGCTCTGCCAGTGTGGGGCTGTATCGCCATTGCCATCGTTTGTGTGGGTTTTTTGTTGTTTATTGTGAACAGACTCAGTCCATATACGGCGTACAACCGGCAAGACAAGGAGTCGTCTCCAGAAGAGGTCAGCTTAACAAGCAACATGTGGCTGGTGTTTGGAACATTCGTCAACCAAGGTAGTTGTCATTTCATTATAACAACATTTTTTTGCAGTCCAACGTCGGCAATTTAAGCATTATACAAAGATGATTTAGCTAAGATGACGATACGATTTGCTAGTTTAAAGTGAGTGTCATTGATATAATCATATAAATAGATAGTCGATCACCGAGCTAATTACACTCTATTGCCGACAGGAGGAGTGACCTACCCGACAGCCATTTCCGGTCGATGTATTGTGGGGTTTTGGTGGGTGTTCACCATTCTCATCACCTCCACCTATACTGCCAATCTCGCTGCCTTCCTTACTGTTACCATAGCCGTGAAACCAATCAACAGTCTCAACGAACTTGCCGCTCACGAGCAGATCAAACCTCTTGTGAAGGCAGGAACCAACCTTTACTCCCTTTTCCAGGTATGTACATTGTATAGATTATGTTATACAGCGTAGAAACGACTACTATCAAGGATTCATTTTACAAAGACGAGCGATAATCACCTTTAACTGTTTTTGCGATATAAAGTATGTCTTATGTCGTGGAATATAACGAATACACAACTACATCACACAGCTGTTTCGTTCTTCGTTTCAAAAGTGTGGAAACCCAGACGGATATTTAGGAAAATCAAATGGTATTTTTTTTATGATATTACGATATTACCGGGCCACTTAGAGATTTAGACTATATCATGTTGGGTAAACTTAATGAAGCTTTGGTCAATACAAGGAGAGTTATGAGCTCCTTCTTTTAATGTATGTTTTTATACATACATATACATACCTTAGGGCAGTTTCGCCACTCCGGCCATATATACATATCAAATACTGATATATTCACCGAAATCCAATCATTTCTCTCACTTGCAGAGCATGAGGGTTTCATTCTTCTGTAGAATATTATTTTAAAAACTAGACATTACCAAATGTCAATTGGTTCTTGTCCACAGACTGCCGATTCTGGTATTTACAAGACAATATGGAACAGGATGGGTGATATGCCTGTGGTCAAGAGTACGAACGACGCACTTGACTTTGTCCGAAATTCGGACACGGCCTATATGACTGACCGTTCCCAGTTAGAATATCACGTCTTGAGTGACTGCAAAACATATGCATTAGCCGACGAAATATTCAACACAGCTGGCTATGGATTCGTGGTGCCGGAACATGCTCCTTACCTGGATTGCTTTAACTACAAGTAATTAGTTTTAATAATTACCTTCGTTTGTGTGTGCATGTTAGGTATATGTAGGGCAGGTTCAGGCAAACGGTGTTCGATAATTTCTGACTGTTAACGGAACGTATAGTGTGACAGCTTCCTTTAGATGAGTAGGGATAACAAGGATGTTGTTATAGCTGGGTACCTCAGATCAATCAAACACCGCCAGAATTCACGTCTTAATGGCTATAAGAATTAATCATCTCGTGACATTAACAGGATGGATTTCTAACCTAAACCTTTGATGAATTTCGTTCAATTACCGACTCATTTTCGAAATTGCATAATCTGTATGAGACTCGTTACAATCACTAGCAGTAACCTGATTGGTCCACGTGCGAGATAAAATTGTTTTCCTATCATATATAAATGGAGATACATCATTAACAGACGGATAAACAGGTGTGATTTAATTATCTTCGTTAAATATTAACGAAACGCTAAATAAGTGGTGGTGTAGCTATGTTTAGAGGTACGATTGGAAAACATGCCCCAATAAAATTATATATAGATATTTTGAGGTACGAATGTTAAATTGTTCCTTTAATGATACACAATAGTTTGTAGTTATGGATGCTTACATGTCCCTACAATGATGTTTAGATGTTTGTAAGTACGGTGTTAACATTCGACAGTAATGATCTACAGTAATCAGAGGAACGTGTAAAACATATTCCAGTCACTGTTCCAAATGTTGGCGAAATTCATTTTATATATATTTTTGCAGTATCATGCGTATGCAAGAGGCGGGACTGATAGAGAAATGGCGACAGGTATGGTGGCCCCGTTCTGACCAGTGCTCTGTCTCGGATCGAACCAGTTCAGCTACAGCGTTGGGTATCGACAGTTTGGCCGGGCCGTTCTTGGTCTACGTTTGTATCGCAGCCTTGTCATTTGTTTGCCTCCTGTTTGAGATATGCCTGAAGCGACGGGCGTACGTAAAACAGAGGAAAATGCCAAAACTTGATAACACTCAGATAAATAATGGTCTCGGCAACGGAACGGTCAATAATGGGTTTGAATTTGACTAACATGCTTACATTAGGAGGGGCCGCGGTGGCCGAGTGGTAAGGTGTCCCGACACTTTAACACTAGCCCTCCACCTCTGGGTTGCGAGTTCGAAACCTACGTGCAGGGCAGTTGCCAGGTACTGACTGTAGGCCGGTGTTTTTTCTCCGGATACTCCGGCTTTCCTCCATCTCCAAACCTGGCACGTCCTTAAATGACCCAGGCTGTTAATAGGACGTTAAACAAAATCAAACCAAACCAAACCAAGGTTACATTAGCCTATGTTCAAATGTGTTCACTACAAGGACGTGTGATCCACCCGTGGCAGTTGATGCGATGTTTTCTTGACCAATAAAAATCAATATAAATTGTTGAGACGTTGTTTGTGATTAATTAATACCTTAGTAGACTCGGGAACTGTGACATTAATGGCCATCTAAATAGCAAATCCAGTGATATTTTGAAAAGCCTATAAATCCCAACTATGGACCAATTTAACAGAAGTAACTTGATCAATGTTAGCATACATCTTGGCTAACAATGGGTTATAGAAATGTGTGATTATAACAGCATTGCTATTTTGGGGTTGGATAATTTGTGCGACTTATAATTATTCTCTGCTATATTTTAACATACGGTAATTCTACAGAAGAAACTTTTAGTATCTACAGTAAATTATTGATGATGTTGAGAAACTTCATGTCCAGACAAACATTTTGGTATATTACATGACTAGTTTGATGCAAATTTGTAGGTTTAAATTCAACATAATTCTCCTATATAGATAGATTTTTTATGTCATCTGCCCCAAAAGGTCAGGATGACCTATAGCCATCGTGTTCCGTCCGTCGTCGTCCGCCGTGCGTAAGGCTTTTTTTTTATTTTAAAACGCTACTCCATCTTTACCCTCGGGTGGATTACAATGTGAAACATCATTGAGGGAGGGCGGTCATATTTTATATAAATAAGGCTGGTGTAACCCCTGAGGCATGAGGGGCGGGGACCCAAAAGGGGAACTTTGGTGAATTTTGCTTTAGTGGATTACAATCAAATTTAAAGTGAAACATCGTTGGAGGAGGGAAATCATATTTTATATAAATTAGTCTACTAGTGTGACCAATAGGGCCCGATTGGTAGGCCCCAAAGGGAAATTTTGCTGTGATTTAATTTGCTTTAAAACGCTTCTTCTATACTTACTATTCAGTGGATTACAACCAAATTACAACCAAAATTTGTGTGAAACATAAGGGGATGGCAATCATGATTTATATAAACGAGGCTGTTGTGATCCCTGGGGACAGAAGAGTGAGGCCCCAAAAGGGATACTTCTCCAAACTTAAAGTTTGCGTTAAAACGCTACTCCTTAATGCCTTAATGGATTACAACCAAATTTGGTTTGAAGTATCATAAGGGACGGCAATCATAATCTATATAAATAAGACAGGTTCGACCCTTGGGGAAAGATTGGCGGGGCCCTCAAAAGGAAAACTTATGTGAAATATTGCTTTAAAACGCTACTCCTCCTTAATGCCTTAATTGATTACAACCGTATCTATTATGAAATATCATTGGGGAAGGGCAATCCTAATTGACATAAATGAGGCTGGTCCAACCAATGGGAACAAAGGGGCATGGCCCCAAAATGGGAAATTGGCTGAAATTTCGCATGAAGGTTCTGCTCCTTCTTTAAGCCAAAATTGATGAAAACCAAATTTGATCTGAAACATAACTGGTTGCGTATAGATCATTTATGGTAATTTATTATAATGATGCTTGATTGAGGGGTTTGTCCCTGCCCATGGGCCTCTTGTATTTCAAAACGCTGCTCCTCCTTAACCCTTGGGTGGATTACTTCCAAATTCGGTTTGAAGCATTATTAGGGGAGGGCAATCATACTTTGTATAAATGAGGCTGGTCTGACCCCTAGGGACAGAGGGGTGGGGCCCTAAATGGGGAACTTTGCAGAAATTTTGTTTTAAAATCCTACTCCTCCTTAACCCTTTGGTGGATTACTACCAAATATGGTATGAAATATCCTTGGGGAAGGGCGGTCATATCTTATATAAATGAGGCTAGTGTGACCCATCGGTCCCGAGGGGCGGGGCCCAAAATGGGGAACTTTGGTGAATTTTTGCTAAGAAAGCCTTCTCCTCCTTAACCATTGGATGGATTACAACCAAATTTAATGTGAAACATTGGAAGAGGGCAGTCATATCTTACATAAATGAGGCTGGCGTGGCCCCTGGGACAGAGGAGCGGAGCCCGAAAAGGGGAATTTTGCTGAACCTTTGCTTTAAAATCCTACTCCTCCTTACCCCTTTGGTGGATTTCATAGAAATTTTGTGTGAAACATCGTTGGGGATGCCGATCATATTTTATATCAATGAGGCTGGTCCGACCCCTAGGGACAGGTTGGGGGCCCAAAATGGGAACTTTGATGAAATTTTGCTTTAAAATTCTACTCCTCCTAAACCCCAAAGTGGATTATTACAAACTTTTGTATGAAATATCATTGGGGGAAAACAATCATATTTTTTATATATATAAATGAGGTTGGTCAGACCCCTGGGGCCGGAGGCGCGGGCCCCCAAACGGGAACTTTGGTGAATTTTCGCTATAAAATCCTACTCCTCCGTAACCCTTGGGTGGATCACAACCATATTTGTTGTGAAACGTCGTTGGGGAAGGGAAATTATATTTTATATAAATTAGGTTTGTGTGATCAATAGGGCTCGATTGGTGGGGCCCCAAAAGGGGAACTTTGCTTTGTTTTTGCTTTAAAACCTTATTCCTCCTAAACCATTCAGTGGATTACAACCAGACTTTGTGTGAAACATCATAATTGAATGGCAATCATAATTTGTATACATGAGGCTGGTGTAATCTCTGGAGACAGAGGAGTGAGGCCCCAAAAGAGGAACCTAGCTGAAATTTTGCGTGAAAATGTTACCCTACTTGATGCCTTAATGGACTACAACCAAATTTGGTTTGAAATATCATAAGGGACGGAAATCATAATTTATATAAACGAGTCAGTTGCAACCCCTGAGGAAAGAATAGCGGGGCCCCCAAAAGGAGAACTTGGTTTAAATATTGCTTTAAAACGCTACTCCTCCTTATTGCATTGATTGATTACAACCGTATTTAGTGTGAAACACCATTTGGGAAGGGCAATCCTAATTGATATAAATGAGCATGGTCCGATCCATGGGGACAAATGGGCGTGCCCCCAAAATTAGAACTTGGCTGAAATTTTGCTTTAAGATGCTATTCTTCTTTAAGCCAAAATTGATAAAAACCAAATTTGATCTGAAACGTAACTGTCTGCGAACAGACAATTTATTATAATGATGTTGGATTGAGGGGGGATGTCACTGCTGCAAGTGTTTGTCAGATGACCGTTTAGGCCCATGGGCCTCTTGTCTTAAATTGAGTTCTACCACAATACGCTGTATCAATCCATGGTATAAATGTGCCGACTTTTGGATATATATATGCTATATTCCACTTGTGGAATACAGCCTTCCGGTCTTTTGATTTGTTCAAGAATTCGAACTTTGAGCTGCAATTGTTATTGACGTCCTCAATAATCGAATGACGTCACATCACCGGTCCCGGCCGTCACCTTATACCTTATTTGCATACGCGAAATAAGACTTGATCACGTTTCCCTTTGAAACGGGTCACACAACCCGTGATTTTTGGATACAGAATTTATTTCACACTCGCAAGTTTTTTTTATTAAAGTTACAAAAGACAATCGCTAAAGCTTGTGTCTTTTGTAACTTAAAAAAAAAACTTACTTGAGTGAAATAAATCCCATATCCAACATGTGTAACCTCTATTTATTCAACTTAGGAGTTGTTTCATTAAAAACTGGTATACATTTTTCACGTCAACATAATGGATCTTTCAATCTTAAGTTTCTTCTTTCCTTCGTCTTTATAGCTTTGGATGGTTCCCATTAGCGTTGACAATTTTCAATTGTTAAATCTGGTGTTTTCCCATTAATTTTGTTTTTTATAAGAATATTCCCGCTAATTATGGTGTTTACACAAGAGTATCCCCGTTAATTCCGGTGTTTAAATAAGCGTATCCCCATTAATTCTGGTGTTTAAATAAGCGTATCCCTGCTAATTCTGGTGTTTAAATAAGACTATCCCCGTTAATTCTGGTGTTTAAATAAGCGTATCCCCGTTAATTCTGGTGTTTAAATAAGCGTATCCCCGTTAATTCTGGTGTTTAAATAAGCGTATCTCCGTTAATTCTGGTGTTTAAATAAGCGTATCCCCGTTAATTCTGGTGTTTAAATATGCGTATCCCCGTTAATTCTTGTGTTTAAATAAGCGTATCCCCATTAATTCTGGTGTTTAAATAAGCGTATCCCCGTTAATTCTGGTGTTTAAATAAGCGTATCCCCGTTAATTCTTTCTTGTGTCTAAATAAGCGCATTCCGTTAATTCTGGTGTTTAAATTAGGGTATCCCCGTTAATTCTGGTGTTTAAATAAGCGTATCCCTGTCAACTCTGATGATCATATATAGCTTACGTAAATATCCTTGTTGACTCGGTGTCGTTCTCTATGGATTATCTACTGAGATTCTCACATCCAGTCTCGGGTGTGGTATCACTCCGCGGAACTAAGGTTAATACATATATGATGTTTACTTCAGTGACGGTAATCGGGATGTCGCGAACTCATTCGTATCTGATATTGGCTTCGTGTTGTCGAAAAGGCCTTTCACGGAGTTTTCTTATTAGGGTTATCTTAAATCAGCATTATCTTTTTGAACATGTTTTCTGGTTGACTACTATGTAATCTGAACATAAAAGTGTGTTTGATCGGTAGTATAATTAGTGGGTAAGTCTGTGTTAGAAGGTTTTCTTTGTTTATCAGAACTGTAATCATTGTACGATTACTTGAAATAATTTCATTTAGTATAGCCTTTCATCTCATCGTTTTGATTATTGTGTATCCTATCACAAGTGATATCAATGACCTGTACAGGGGGAGTGATGCTGTACTTCGTACTCTGATAATCTATATTCCGGCCAAGTCTTTCATCTGAGCATTCTCATTTTTAAAATGATACCAGCTTTTCCACGACGCTGGACAAGATCAAGGTATTATTCAGTAGGGAGTGTTTAAGTGTAAGAAAATTAACTTTTTACGCAAGTTCAATCATAACTCGTGACATGACATCAATGTGGTATCATGTCGAATATACATTAAAGTAAAAAAAACTTTGATGAAAATATCAAAGGAAATGTTCCAATAGCGAATAGCATCCTCTTTGTTAATTTGTAATTAATATTTGAATGGGTGGAAGATTTTAAATAATGACACGGGATTCATAGAGTGTTACAGTGATAGACTGTCGTGATAGACTGTCGTATCACCAGTAAGTGTTACAGTGATAGACTGTCGTATCACCAGTAAGTGTTACAGTGATAGACTGTCGTATCACCAGTAAGTGTTACAGTGATAGACTGTCGTATCACCAGTAAGTGTTACAGTGATAGACTGTCGTATCACCAGTAAGTGTTATAGTGATAGACTGTCGTATCACCAGTAAGTATTACAGTGATAGACTGTCGTATCACCAGTAAGTGTTACAGTGAATCTGATAGACTGTCGTATCACCAGTAAGTGTTACAGTGATAGACTGTCGTATCACCAGTAAGTGTTACAGTGATAGACTGTCGTATCACCAGTAAGTGTTATAGTGATAGACTGTCGTATCACCAGTAAGTATTACAGTGATAGACTGTCGTATCACCAGTAAGTGTTACAGTGAATCTGATAGACTGTCGTATCACCAGTAAGTATTACAGTGATAGACTGTCGTATCACCAGTAAGTGTTACAGTGATAGACTGTCGTATCACCAGTAAGTGTTACAGTGATAGACTGTCGTATCACCAGTAAGTATTACAGCGATAGACTGTCGTATCACCAGTAAGTGTTACAGTGATAGACTGTCGTATCACCAGTAAGTGTTACAGTGATAGACTGTCGTATTACCAGTAAGTGTTACAGTGATAGACTGTCGTATCACCAGTAAGTATTACAGTGATAGACTGTCGTATCACCAGTAAGTGTTACAGTGATAGACTGTCGTATCACCAGTAAATGTTACAGCGATAGACTGTCGTATCACCAGTAAGTGTTACAGTGATAGACTGTCGTATCACCAGTAAGTGTTACAGTGATAGACTGTCGTATCACCAGTAAGTGTTACAGTGATAGACTGTCGTATCACCAGTAAGTGTTACAGTGATAGACTGTCGTATCACCAGTAAGTGTTACAGTGATAGACTGTCGTATTACCAGTAAGTGTTACAGTGATAGACTGTCGTATCACCAGTAAGTGTTACAGTGATAGACTGTCGTATCACCAGTAAGTGTTACAGTGATAGACTGTCGTATTACCAGTAAGTGTTACAGTGATAGACTGTCGTATCACCAGTAAGTGTTACAGTGATAGACTGTCGTATCACCAGTAAGTGTTACAGTGATAGACTGTCGTATCACCAGTAAGTGTTACAGTGATAGACTGTCGTGTCACCAGTAAGTATTACAGTGATAGACTGTCGTATCACCAGTAAGTGTTACAGTGATAGACTGTCGTATCACCAGTAAGTGTTACAGTGATAGACTGTCGTATCACCAGTAAGTGTTACAGTGATAGTCTGTCGTATCACGAGTAAGTGTTACAGTGATAGACTGTCGTATCACTAGTAAGTATTACAGTGATAGACTGTCGTATCACCAGTAAGTGTTACAGTGATAGACTGTCGTATCACCAGTAAGTGTTACAGTGATAGACTGTCGTATCACCAGTAAGTGTTACAGTGATAGACTGTCGTATCACCAGTAAGTGTTACAGTGATAGACTGTCGTATCACTAGTAAGTATTACAGTGATAGACTGTCGTATCACCAGTAAGTGTTACAGTGATAGACTGTCGTATCACCAGTAAGTGTTAGTGATAGACTGTCGTATCACCAGTAAGTGTAACAGTGATAGACTGTCGTGTCACGAGGAAGTGTTACAGTGATAGACTGTCGTTTCTACCACCTTTCACTGATTTGTCTCCCGTTTTGAGTGTACAAGATTTCTCTGTCTATTTTAGCGCGTGCAATCTGTCATACTCTAGGGTGTGACAGATTGCACGCGCTCACTTTCTTCACCGGAAGTACTACCGGAACTACTTTTTTTGTTTACATTACGTCGTCTGCTACGTCAACAAACAAATTGTGTACACAATAATACAAAAATCCCCAGTCTCTAAACAACTACAGACAACTGAACAGTTTCCAAAAACAAAAAAAATGTCTGCCATTCTTTCAAATACAAATGAATCCCCCAACTGTAGGCCTACAACTGAAACTGAGAGCACAAGTGCACCTACCTGTACCGATCGCGACAAAATTGTTCAACTGTCACAAGTAAAAAGATCGCACAACAGCATTTCCTTGTGCCCAACTCCGTCCGATGTCACAAGATCGGTGTTTTATGGATCCACAAACAGTGGGGGAACATTTAATATCCATTTCCACAGCCATAATGACAACACAAAGTCGATTTCAAAGCGACCTCGTGTGATTTACTCCGAGTCGGACAGTGATGAGTGAGTGACGTCACCCCACGTGAAATGGATGAATGTAAATGTGTGCATATTTCCCGCGGTTTTTTTGACATGTGTACTTGTTTACAAACAGACGATTGACTGTCGTATTACCAGTAAGTGTTACAGCGATAGACTGTCGTATCACCAGTAAGTGTTACAGTGATAGACTGTCGTATCACCAGTAAGTGTTACAGTGATAGACTGTCGTATCACCAGTAAGTGTTACAGTGATAGACTGTCGTGATAGACTGTCGTATCACCAGTAAGTGTTACAGTGATAGGCTGTCGTGATAGACTGTCGTATCACCAGTAAGTGTTACAGTGATAGACTGTCGTATCACCAGTAAGTGTTACAGTGATAGACTGTCGTATCACCAGTAAGTGTTACAGTGATAGACTGTCGTGATAGACTGTCGTATCACCAGTAAGTGTTACAGTGATAGGCTGTCGTGATAGACTGTCGTATCACCAGTAAGTGTTACAGTGATAGACTGTCGTATCACCAGTAAGTGTTACAGTGATAAACTGTCGTATCACCAGTAAGTGTTACAGTGATAGACTGTCGTGATTGACTGTCGTATCACCAGTAAGTGTTACAGTGATAGACTGTCGTATCACCAGTAAGTGTTACAGTGATAGACTGTCGTATCACCAGTAAGTGTTACAGTGATAGACTGTCGTATCACCAGTAAGTGTTACAGTGATAGACTGTCGTATCACCAGTAAGTGTTACAGCGATAGACTGTCGTATCACCAGTAAGTGTTACAGTGATAGACTGTCGTATCACCAGTAAGTGTTACAGTGATAGACTGTCGTATCACCAGTAAATGTTACAGTGATAGACTGTCGTATCACCAGTAAGTGTTACAGTGATAGACTGTCGTATCACCAGTAAGTGTTACAGTGATAGACTGTCGTATCACCAGTAAATGTTACAGTGATAGACTGTCGTATCACCAGTAAGTGTTACAGTGATAGACTGTCGTATCACTAGTAAGTGTTACAGTGATAGACTGTCGTATCACAAGTAAGTGTTACAGTGATAGACTGTCGTATCACCAGTAAGTGTTACAGTGATAGACTGTCGTGATAGACTGTCGTATTACCAGTAAGTGTTACAGTGATAGACTGTCGTATCACCAGTAAGTGTTATAGTGATAGACTGTCGTATCACCAGTAAATGTTACAGTGATAGACTGTCGTATCACCAGTAAGTGTTACAGTGATAGACTGTCGTGATAGACTGTCGTATCACCAGTAAGTGTTACAGTGATAGACTGTCGTATCACCAGTGTTACAGTGATAGACTGTCGTATCACCAGTGTTACAGTGATAGACTGTCGTATCACCAGTAAGTATTACAGTGATAGACTGTCGTGATAGACTGTCGTATCACCAGTAAGTGTTACAGTGATAGACTGTCGTATCACCAGTAAGTGTTACAGTGATAGACTGTCGTATCACCAGTAAGTGTTACAGTGATAGACTGTCGTATCACCAGTAAGTGTTACAGTGATAGACTGTCGTATCACCAGTGTTACAGTGATAGACTGTCGTATCACCAGTAAGTGTTACAGTGATAGACTGTCGTATCACCAGTAAGTGTTATAGTGATAGACTGTCGTATCACCAGTGTTACAGTGATAGACTGTCGTATCACCAGTAAGTGTTACAGTGATAGACTGTCGTATCACCAGTAAGTGTTATAGTGATAGACTGTCGTATCACCAGTAAGTATTACAGTGATAGACTGTCGTATCACCAGTGTTACAGTGATAGACTGTCGTATTACAAGTAAGTGTTACAGTGATAGACTGTCGTATCACAAGTAAGTGTTACAGTGATAGACTGTCGTATCACCAGTGTTACAGTGATAGACTGTCGTATCACAAGTAAGTGTTACAGTGATAGACTGTCGTATCACCAGTGTTACAGTGATAGACTGTCGTATCACCAGTAAGTATTACAGTGATAGACTGTCGTATCACCAGTAAGTGTTACAGTGATAGACTGTCGTATCACCAGTAAGTGTTACAGTGATAGACTGTCGTATCACCAGTAAGTGTTACAGTGATAGACTGTCGTGATAGACTGTCGTATCACCAGTAAGTGTTACAGTGATAGACTGTCGTATCACAAGTAAGTGTTACAGTGATAGACTGTCGTATCACCAGTGTTACAGTGATAGACTGTCGTATCACCAGTAAGTGTTACAGTGATAGACTGTCGTATCACAAGTAAGTATTACAGTGATAGACTGTCGTATCACCAGTAAGTGTTACAGTGATAGACTGTCGTATCACAAGTAAGTGTTACAGTGAGACTGTCGTATCACCAGTAAGTGTTACAGTGATAGACTGTCGTATCACCAGTAAGTGTTACAGTGATAGACTGTCGTATCACCAGTAAGTGTTACAGTGATAGACTGTCGTATCACCAGTAAGTGTTACAGTGATAGACTGTCGTATCACCAGTAAGTATTACAGCGATAGACTGTCGTATCACCAGTAAGTGTTACAGTGATAGACTGTCGTATCACCAGTAAGTGTTACAGTGATAGACTGTCGTATTACCAGTAAGTGTTACAGTGATAGACTGTCGTATCACCAGTGTTACAGTGATAGACTGTCGTATCACCAGTAAGTGTTACAGTGATAGACTGTCGTATCACCAGTAAGTATTACAGTGATAGACTGTCGTGATAGACTGTCGTATTACCAGTAAGTATTACAGTGATAGACTGTCGTATCACCAGTAATTTTTACAGCAATAGACTGTCGTGATAGACTGTCGTATCACCAGTAAGTATTACAGTGATAGACTGTCGTATCACCAGTAAGTGTTACAGTGATAGACTGTCGTATCACCAGTGTTACAGTGATAGACTGTCGTGATAGACTGTCGTATCATCAGTAAGTGTTACAGTGATAGACTGTCGTATCACCAGTAAGTGTTACAGTGATAGACTGTCGTATCACCAGTAAGTATTACAGTGATAGACTGTCGTATCACCAGTAAGTGTTACAGTGATAGACTGTCGTATCACCAGTAAGTGTTACAGTGATAGACTGTCGTGATAGACTGTCGTATTACCAGTAAGTGTTACAGTGATAGACTGTCGTGATAGACTGTCGTGATAGACTGTCGTATCACCAGTAAGTGTTACAGTGATAGACTGTCGTGATAGACTGTCGTATTACCAGTAAGTGTTACAGTGATAGACTGTCGTATCACCAGTAAGTGTTACAGTAATAGACTGTCGTATCACCAGTAAGTGTTACAGTGATAGACTGTCGTATCACCAGTAAGTGTTACAGTGATAGACTGTCGTATCACCAGTAAGTGTTACAGTGATAGACTGTCGTATTACCAGTAAGTGTTACAGTGATAGACTGTCGTATCACCAGTAAGTGTTACAGTGATAGACTGTCGTATCACCAGTAAGTGTTACAGTGATAGACTGTCGTATCACCAGTAAGTGTTACAGTGATAGACTGTCGTATTACCAGTAAGTGTTACAGTGATAGACTGTCGTATTACCAGTAAGTGTTACAGTGATAGACTGTCGTATCACCAGTAAGTGTTACAGTGATAGACTGTCGTGATAGACTGTCGTATCACCAGTAAGTGTTACAGTGATAGACTGTCGTATTACCAGTAAGTGTTACAGTGATAGACTGTCGTATCACCAGTAAATGTTACAGTGATAGACTGTCGTATCACCAGTAAGTGTTACAGTGATAGACTGTCGTGATAGACTGTCGTATCACCAGTAAGTGTTACAGTGATAGACTGTCGTATTACCAGTAAGTGTTACAGTGATAGACTGTCGTATTACCAGTAAGTGTTACAGTGATAGACTGTCGTATCACCAGTAAGTGTTACAGTGATAGACTGTCGTATCACCAGTAAGTGTTACAGTGATAGACTGTCGTATCACCAGTAAGTGTTACAGTGATAGACTGTCGTATCACCAGTAAGTATTACAGTGATAGACTGTCGTATCACCAGTAAGTGTTACAGTGATAGACTGTCGTATCACCAGTAAGTATTACAGTGATAGACTGTCGTATCACCAGTAAGTGTTACAGTGATAGACTGTCGTATTACCAGTAAGTGTTACAGTGATAGACTGTCGTGATAGACTGTCGTATCACCAGTAAGTGTTACAGTGATAGACTGTCGTATCACCAGTAAGTATTACAGTGATAGACTGTCGTATCACCAGTGTTACAGTGATAGACTGTCGTATCACCAGTAAGTGTTACAGTGATAGACTGTCGTATCACCAGTAAGTGTTACAGTGATAGACTGTCGTATCACCAGTAAGTGTTACAGTGATAGACTGTCGTGATAGACGGTCGTATCACCAGTAAGTGTTACAGTGATAAACTGTCGTATCACCAGTAAGTATTACAGTGATAGACTGTCGTATCACCAGTAAATGTTACAGTGATAGACTGTCGTATCACCAGTAAGTGTTACAGTGATAGACTGTCGTATCACCAGTAAGTGTTACAGTGATAGACTGTCGTATCACCAGTAAGTGTTACAGTGATAGACTGTCGTGATAGACTGTCGTATCACCAGTAAGTGTTACAGTGATAGACTGTCGTATCACCAGTAAGTGTTACAGTGAATCTGATAGACTGTCGTATCACCAGTAAGTGTTACAGTGAATCTGATAGACTGTCGTATCACCAGTAAGTATTACAGTGATAGACTGTCCTATCACCAGTAAGTATTACAGTGATAGACTGTCCTATCACCAGTAAGTGTTACAGTGATAGACTGTCGTATCACCAGTAAGTGTTATAGTGATAGACTGTCGTATCACCAGTAAGTATTACAGTGATAGACTGTCGTATCACCAGTAAGTGTTACAGTGATAGACTGTCGTATCACCAGTAAGTATTACAGTGATAGACTGTCGTATCACCAGTAAGTAGTACAGTGATAGGCCGTTGCGTTTGGACTAATATAATCTATCATGGGTCTGTTACGTGGACAGGGATATCTCAACCCGAATGTAAGAGTTTGGCCAGACAGCACGAGGCTTGCCGAGTGCTGGCCAGCCAAACTCTCACACGAGGGTTGAGATATCCTTGTTCGCGGAACAGACCCATGATTGATTATTTTTCTCACATAAATGTTCTTGCAACCAAACGTAAGTTTCTATGAAAGTTTGTCATCGCGCCGTTTTCAATGCTCCTTGGAATGTGCGTCAAAATTGATGCCGTTATCATTTACGACTTAGTTACTCAACGTAAAATGATGACGTTACGTTATTGTGAGCAGCGTCATATAGCGCGTGCCGGCTGTCTTTACCCACCCTGTGTAAGATCGATTGATCTTTTCCCTAGCAACCGCCGGATAACCATGTGAAGTATGGGAGAACAGGTGTTCTGTCATGGCAAGCGTCTGATGTTAACACATTAATGGCTATGTTTCATGCCTTGTTTACATGTAACCGGGTAGATTTAGTAGTAGACAGGTACCCATTCGCTAAGATGTATTGACATTCTCTGTACCTACTGAAGACACCTTACCTGAGCGTGATGATAATTAACTCATCATTATTAGATCGTCGATGACAACAGTAACTTAAAAAATGGGCCACCACAGAATCAAACACTAAGAGAAAATGGATATTTCAGGTCAATATTTCTAGGAGAGTAAACATTTGGTTTGCCTTGAAAATCTTGCTGATAAAGGGGAATTGTTGAAACGTACATACACGTTTTTTCAATTGAAAACCATTTGTAGCAGCCTGAGATACAATCGTTTAATGCATTAAATCTTGTCATGAAAAACTCTTCTTCCCGTCACGAGAGGTCGTAATTCCCCATTCCAGATAAACTCGGATAACATCGTGCCATCCAGGAGATGATGAATATGATTAGACATTCAGTGATGGACTAAATACGATATATTAGAAAATGTCATGATTGGACCTCCTTACACCGGAAGTGCTTATACCTAACTCTTCAATAAAATAATACCATTACCAATAGCTGTGTACATCCGATGGACATTTGATGTTTCTTTAATTCAGACAATTCCGTAATGAAAATTAGAGCCTATGTGTGTTTTGTTCATTTAGTAAATGTTCACTAGAGAATAGCCCCGGTCAACCGAGTGCAAACAGTGCACACAATATGTCCGCTACAATTATTCAAAGAGTATACCTAAACATCAAATGATAGTTTCGTTCTCGTTTTTATCTTCATGTAATTCAAATTACACAGTAGTTTTTGTACCTTCATAGCCACATCATGAACTTGTTCATTGACTTGGGACCAAACACGTATATGATGCCTGCCAGCTCGGCTTAGCTCAATAGTTGATAGGTACCAAAGTTATGTAAAGAGCGTTGTAAACATACTCTCTGACATTATTTCAATTAACCATCTTTATAATTGATTACATTTCAACGGAAGAAAGAAAAAAAAAATGTATGCGTCGGTATTTTAATGCATACCTTGTCACACCATGGTGTATTTAGCCTTTTCCCATACCAGTGTTCGACTGTTAGAGTATAATTACCTCCACTGCTTTCGTCATTGCTGCGAATCGTTATTCATGAACTTATTGAACTGGTAAACACGCTGTTCAAATCAGGCATAGTAAAATACGCCACGGTCACTACAATATAATACCTCACGGTCACTACAATATAATACCTCACGGTCACTACAATATAACACCTCACGGTCACTACAATATAACACCTCACGGTCACTACAATATAACACCTCACGGTCACTACCATATAACACCTCACGGTCACTACAATATAACACCTCACGGTCACTACAATATAATACCTCACGGTCACTACAATATAATACCTCACGGTCACTACAATATAACACCTCACGGTCACTACAATATAATACCCCACTGTCACTACAATATAACACCTCACGGTCACTACAATATAATACCTCACGGTCACTACAATATAATACCTCACGGTCACTACAATATAATACCTCACGGTCACTACAATATAACACCTCACGGTCACTACAATATAACACCTCACGGTCACTACAATATAATACCTCACGGTCACTACAGTATAATACCTCACGGTCACTACAATATAATACCTCACGGACACTACAATATAATACCTCACGGTCACTACAATATAATACCTCACGGTCACTACAATATAATACCTCACGGTCACTACAATATAACACCTCACGGTCACTACGATATAATACCTCACGGACACTACAATATAATACCTCACGGTCACTACAATATAATACCTCACGGTCACTACAGTATAATACCTCATGGTCACTACAATATAATACCTCACGGTCACTACAATATAATACATCACGGTCACTACAGTATAATACGTCATGGTCACTACAATATAATACTTCACGGTCACTACAATATAACACCTCACGGTCACTACAATATAATACCTCACGGTCACTACAGTATAATACCTCATGGTCACTACAATATAATACCTCACGGACACTACAATATAATACCTCACGGTCACTATAACATAACACCTCACGGTCACTACAATATAACACCTCACGGTCACTACAATATAATACCTCACGGTCACTACAATATAACATTTCACGTTCACTACAATATAATATCTCACGGACACTACAATATAATACCTCACGGTCACTACAATATAATACCTCACGGTCACTACAATATAACATTTCACGGTCACTACAATATAATACCTCACGGACACTACAATATAATACCTCACGGACACTACAATATAATACCTCCCGGTCACTACAATATAATACCTCACGGTCACTACAATATAATACCTCACGGACACTACAATATAATACCTCACGTTCACTACAATATAACACCTCACGGTCACTACAATATAATACCTCACGGTCACTACATAATAATACCTCACGGTCACTACAATATAATACCTCACGGTCACTACAATATAATACCTCACGGTCACTTCAATATAATACCTCACGGACACTACAATATAATACCTCACGTTCACTACAATATAATACCTCCCGGTCACTACAATATAATACCTCACGGTCACTACAATATAATACCTCACGGTCACTACAATATAACACCTCACGGTCACTACAATATAACACCTCACGGTCACTACAATATAATACCTCATGGTCACTACAATATAATACCTCACGGTCACTACAATATAATACCTCACGGTCACTACAATATAACACCTCACGGTCACTACAATATAACACCTCACGGTCACTACAATATAATACCTCACGGTCACTACAATATAATACCTCACGGACACTACAATATAATACCTCACGGTCACTACAATATAATACCTCACGGTCACTACAATATAATACCTCACGGTCACTACAATATAACATTTCACGGTCACTACAATATAATACCTCACGGTCACTTCAATATAATACCTCACGGACACTACAATATAATACCTCACGGACACTACAATATAATACCTCACGGTCACTACAGTATAATACCTCACGGACACTACAATATAATACCTCACGGTCACTACAATATAATACCTCACGGTCACTACAATATAATACCTCACGGTCACTTCAATATAATACCTCACGGTCACTACTATATACTATCTCACGGTGTTTACCACTCTATGACATTGTAAATATATAACCTTACCAACAGTAGTTGAGCATTACCATCTCATAAACTGCCAACCGGTCGCATCAATAATGTGCCAAGTGAAGCACACCGCAGTGGCGGAAAAATGACGAATACACATGTTCCTTTCGAAAAAAACCAGACAGAAGTTTATATTTTGTATCTTCACAAATCAATTTACATTACATATTTGTATTACATTGATACTCGTCTAGTTTTCTATTATCTTACGTGCTATTTTTACGCGGAACAACATGGTAGAACTATTAGCAGGCTCACAGCCGAGAATGGCGGGGAAACTTGAATTCAGTTAATGGTAGTAATTTGTTTTAATAGTAAGTGGTAAATATAAGTATTGAACTGGTTTCAGTTGGCAGTTTTTAACTGATAATGCCAACTAGACAGCGACTTCAGTTTTGCCTTTGTCCAGTTTGTCAGCCCATAATTGCCAACTGAAACAAACCTTAATTGATTCCACAATCTCCACCACCACTGCTATCTGAACAATTGTATCAAGACCAGAGCATTAAAATTATAATATAGAGGGCCTAGGTCAACCATGAAGTGAGCTTGACCTCATTAAAGACTTAGTTTAATATTGATATAGGCGTGCATATCCATGGTAACGATGCCACAACGTTTACTTAGAAATAGAAACCAAGGAGGTATATACTGATCAGGTCATTCACATATCCTATTGATTTTGTTGAATGTCTTCCATGGTTTATTTTCACGTCTAAGAGACGGACATGAAGCGATTATCTATTATCTTTGGTTTTACAAACTTAATGAAGAAAATACCAGCAGACATTGTTAGCATCCTATTTGTATATACCGACTCTTATAAAAGAACGACAAATATTGATTTACTTTGACAATTAATCTAAACTGTGTATCATTACAGATAATACCACGATCACGAAAGTCTGTACTGCCATTATATCACAATAAAAAGTTAATTCAATAGACAACCATATGCCACTCTCAACTTTATGCTAAATGATACACCTGAAAAGCAATTGTTAAATAAATTGCTTAATTAAAACCCCAGAAAACACGTGAACGCTATACGAAGACTTTTGTTAACGTAAACAATGAAAATAGGCATTCTATATCACACCGGGACGTATTGACATGTTAGTTGAGTTGGGAAACACTTCAATGTGTGAGATATACCTGTAGTTGATTCCATTAAGAAATTACCTGTCAATTTTTACCCCACTTCTATGTTGTCAATATTTGTACTGAAAAACCTTGACAATGTGAGTTCACACTGACTTGTGTACAGATAGGAATAATAGCTGGAAGCTTGCCTGACAATAACACTAATTTGTTGTTTCCAGACTCAATATGATATAGTGATTTTTCTCAGTGATAATAATTATTGTTAACAAAATAAAGAAACAAATGCTTATTGATTGTCCATTAGCCAGTTAATACAACTGAACACGTGTTTTAATTCTCAAGTTTTCAAAATGCATCGCTAACAAGAACGATGAAACTGTTGAGTGATCTTTTTTGGGGTAATCCACTGTTAATCAAAATATCTATTTTCTAATATTTATATATCGAAATGTATTTACATTGTATTAACAGTGTCTGCCATCGGGGTCTAACTCGGTGTATTTTCTTAACAACTGGTAGACCATATGTCCCCCTGACACACCGTATATCTAACACGTGGTAGACCATATGTACCCCTGAGACACCGTATATCTAACACGTGGTAGACCACATCTCCCCCTTAGACACCATATTTTTATCTAACACGTGGTAGACCATATGTCCCCATGAGACACCATATACCTAACACGTGGTAGACCATATGTCCCCCTGAGACACCATATATCTAACACGTGGTAGACCATATGTCCCCCTGAGACACCATATATCTAACACGTGGTAGATCATATGTCCCATGAGACACCATATACCTAACACGTGTTAAACCATATGTCCCCCTGAGACACCATATATCTAACACGTGGCAAACCCTATTTCCCCAGAGACACAATACACCTATTATTACTAGGTTTGGTTAGGTACAGGTATTATTGCTACAGCCATGTCGATGCCGACATTACCAGATTCTATATTGTTTCGTCTTTAATTGATCTTAGAGTGTTTTCGTTACTAATTTGGTCTCTATTGATCAAAGTGTATTGGAATAGTTACCGTAGTTCCCTGTTCTTTGCCCTGGGGCTTTCTACTACGTTATTGAGAACAAGTTATTATCATCAGGAAGTCACTCACCGTATATGTATTGTCTTAACAAATGAGCAGTGTTAATGAACTTATATATTTCATCAATAGAAATTGTGCATGTTTCTGATTTGTGAACGAAGGAATGTCCCTTTAACATCTGATAAACACCTCGTAATGTAATAATGAATAAATACATTAACAACTGATAAACACCTCGTAATGTAATAATAAATAAATGAATTAAAAAACTGATAAACACCTCGTAATGTAATAATGAATAAATACATTAATAACTGATGGACAACTCGTAATGTAATAATGAATAAATACATTAACAACTGATAAACACCTCGTTATGTAATAATGAATAAATACATTAACAACTGATAAACACCTCGTAATGTAATAATGAATAAATACATTAACAGCTGATAGACACCTCGTGATGTAATAATGAATAAATACATTAACAACTGATAAACACCTCGTGATGTAATAATGAATAAATACATTAACAACTGATAAACACCTCGTTATGTTATAATGAATAATTACATCAACAACTGATAAACACCTCGTAATGTAATAATGAGTAAATACATTAACAACTGATAAACACCTCGTTATGTAATAATGAATAAATACATTAACAACTGATAAACACCTCGTAATGTAATAATGAATAAATACATTAACAACCGATAAACACCTCGTAATGTAATAATGGATAAATACATTAACAACTGATAAACACCTCGTAATGTAATAATGAATAAATACATTAACAACTGATAAACACCTCGTAATGTAATAATGAATAAATACATTAACAACTGATAAACACCTCGTAATGTAATAATGAATAAATACATTAACAACTGATAAACACCTCGTAATGTAATAATGAATAAATACATTAACAACCGATAAACACCTCGTAATGTAATAATGGATAAATACATTAACATCTGATAAACACCTCGTGATGTAATAATGAATAAATACATTAACAACTGATAAACACCTCGTTATGTTATAATGAATAAATGCATTAACAACTGATAAACACCTCGTAATGTAATAATGAATAAATACATTAACAACTGATAAACACCTCGTAATGTAATAATGGATAAATACATTAACAACTGATAAACACCTCGTTATGTTATAATGAATAAATACATTAACAGCTGATAAACACCTCGTTATGTTATAATGAATAAATACATTAACAACCGATAAACACCTCGTGATGTAATAATGAATAAATACATTAACAGCTGATAAACACCTCGTTATGTTATAATGAATAAATACATTAACAGCTGATAAACACCTCGTAATGAAATAATGAATTAATACATTAACAACCGATAGACACCTCGTAATGTTATAATGGATAAATACATTAACAGCTGATAAACACCTCGTTATGTTATAATGAATAAATACATTAACAACCGATAAACACCTCGTGATGTAATAATGAATAAATACATTAACAGCTGATAAACACCTCGTGATGTTATAATGAATAAATACATTAACAGCTGATAAACACCTCGTGATGTTATAATGAATAAATACATTAACAGCTGATAAACACCTCGTAATGTAATAATGAATAAATACATTAACAACTGATAAACACCTCGTAATGTAATAATGAATAAATACATTAACAACTGATAAACACCTCGTAATGTAATAATGAATAAATACATTAACAACTGATAAACACCTCGTAATGTAATAATGAATAAATACATTAACAACTGATAAACACCTCGTAATGTAATAATGAATAAATACATTAACAACCGATAAACACCTCGTAATGTAATAATGGATAAATACATTAACATCTGATAAACACCTCGTGATGTAATAATGAATAAATACATTAACAACTGATAAACACCTCGTTATGTTATAATGAATAAATGCATTAACAACTGATAAACACCTCGTAATGTAATAATGAATAAATACATTAACAACTGATAAACACCTCGTAATGTAATAATGGATAAATACATTAACAACTGATAAACACCTCGTTATGTTATAATGAATAAATACATTAACAACCGATAAACACCTCGTGATGTAATAATGAATAAATACATTAACAGCTGATAAACACCTCGTGATGTTATAATGAATAAATACATTAACAGCTGATAAACACCTCGTTATGTAATAATAAATAAATACATTAACAGCTGATAAACACCTCGTAATGAAATAATGAATTAATACATTAACAACCGATAGACACCTCGTAATGTTATAATGGATAAATACATTAACAACAGATAGACACCACGTGATGTAATAATGAATAGATACATTAACAGCTGATAAACACCTCGTGATGTAGTAATAAATAAATAAATTCATAAACAGACGACCGACAAAAACAGGTTATATATATGGCTGAAAGTATTCATGATAGTATTATATGGTTAAAAATCGAAGGATGCTTTTGTTAAAGCCAATTTCTTTCCTCAAGAAAATAGTGTTTTCTATGATAGAGAGGATGCAGAAGAAATAGACATGTTTAAAAAATTACAAGATCCGATTAGTAAATATATGTAAAATGGGGAAATATATATAACAGGAAACCTTAATGCTAGAACTGGTACCAGACCTGATATGATAGCGATAATCTGGAGGATGGTATTGATCTATTGACATATAACATAGCATGTAAACCCTTTTGGAAGACAGTTGTTATCACCCTGTAAAGCTACTGGTGTTAGAATTATGAATCGACGTCACTCAGGGTGATTCCAACGGAAGCGTTACATTTTACAGTTCAAATGGTACCAGTCTTAGACCACTGATCATCTCATGTTGAAAGTAAAAAATCTTCACATTTCAATACGAGTACCAATGTCTGATCACTCGCCTATAACATATAACTCGGGACTTGTTTTTAATTAAGATGGAGATATACCTGGTAGTCATGATGTAAAATAGAGATATGATAATGCACAATTTCTTCGTGAGAATCTTA
Source organism: Pecten maximus (assembly GCF_902652985.1). Lineage (NCBI taxonomy): Eukaryota > Metazoa > Mollusca > Bivalvia > Pectinida > Pectinidae > Pecten > Pecten maximus. The sequence goes on from NC_047015.1 coordinate 12,435,151, forward strand.
GTCAAAACACTGATATTTTTACTGGAAAGATATACCTCTGTTAAGTAAGTCGGATGATGACTTGTGTATTAGTAATTGTGTACTTTTAAAATTTCTTTACCAATGTGCGATACATACAAATCATCGCAAATTAACCAGTCACGTGAAAGAACAAATGAGCCTAAACCTTGGTTTAACCTTCCTTGCAAGTGGAAATGTAAATAATATAAACCCGCCTTACACGTATTTAATGATTGTGAATCTATCAGAAACGGTAGACCTTCAGTGAAGAAAAGGTACAAAAATAAGAGACAGATATGATGGAATATCTTAAAAGAACTAATCCGAAACACTTTGACAAATTCAGTGATTTGCAGAAAGAAAACGTAAGTTATCAAACAAAATGCTTATGGATAATTAATTCAATCATTTTGTTAAAGGTTACTTGGTGTGAGGAAGAACACATGTAATGATTTAGTTTATTGTGAGCTAGGAGGATTGCTATTATATGTTTGTAAGAAACTTAGAATTATTGAGTTCTGGTTAAAAATATGAGCATCGCATAATTGCATATTACGAAAAACGAATATCATTCAATGACAGACATCCAAACTGAACTCTACATACTAGGATTAAGGGGCCACGGTGGCCGAGTGGTTAAGGTGTCCCGACACTTTATCACTAGCCCCCCACCTCTGGGTTGCGAGTTCGAAACCTACGTCGGGCAGTTGCCAGGTGCTGACTGTAGGCCGGTGGTTCTTCTCCGGGTACTCCGGCTTTCCTCCACCTCCAAAACCTGGCACGTCCTTAAATGACCCTGGCTGTTAATAGGACGTTAAACAAAAACAAACAAACAAACTAGGATTAAGGAACCTCACTGTGTTGATAGTAGAAAATATACATAATTATTGAACAAAGATTACCTGATGTATACCAGCAGGAATTATTATGCAGTTTTCAAAAAAGTTCAAAAGAGTTTCTTTATCGACACCTTCTTGATATTTTTTTCTTCTAAAATATCATTCAAGAAAGCTAATTAATAACTCATACCAAAAGTGGATTGCGCGCTTTAGGCTAAGTTCACCTACTTTAAATATTGATCAACGTTATTTCAGAAACCTACAAAGAGCTTAACTATTGTGTAAAATGTGTAAATGACATCAAAGTTCATTATCATTATTAATCTTTATTTCCCGTCGTGGAAATTAACTGGTTCAACTTTTGAATACTCAAAAAAGTTAAATAAGCTGGGGATTTTTTTACCCCAGACGTGGTACTACAATGGACATGATATTTTACAATGTATCATGCACAACAAATTATGAAAACAATACCCCAGACATGATATTACAATGGACATGATATTTTACAATGTATCATGAACAACACATAACATTACTCCGGACTTCATTCCCACAGATATTGCACTATTTGAACCATCCAGACCATACATTGGCAGTCAGATGGTCGATATCAGTGACTGCCGCTGACACTGGGTGAGCTCGGCGGAGTTCTCACCATCAATACCTGTAGTTACAGGTATGAGTTCAGTAAGACATGACAAGCCCTGATAGAACCACAAGAGGTTGACTTCTGCAGCCGGATGCTACCCACGTGGACACCAATAGTGTGTGAGCTATCACTCCTACTGTGGATGGCATGTACCGGTATTTCCTCACTTCGAATAGGTAAGAAACATCGACTACAGAGATAAACAGCTAAAAGAAATGTTGTTTTAACTTTATTGGTGTGCATTGCTTTGTTTTGTAACATGTAATGATTATGCTGGTTGAAACTAGAGTAATGACCATATCGTTGTGTTTACACTACAGTATTTGTTTCCCAGTGTGTAGACACTATGGTATTTGTTTCCCAGTGTGTAGACACTATGGTATTATTTCCAAGTGTGTAGACACTACAGTATTTGTTTCCCAGTGTGTAGACACTGCGGTATTTGTTTCCCAGTGTGTAGACACTATGGTATTTGTGTAACAATGTGTAGACACTATGGTATTATTTCCAAGTGTGTAGACACTATGGTATTTGTTTCCCAGTGTGTAGACACTATGATATTTGTTTCTCAGTGTGTAGACACTATGGTATTGTCTCACAGTGTGTAGACACTATGGTATTTGTTTCCCAGTGTGTAGACAATATGGTATTGGTTTTCCAGTGTGTAGACACTATGGTATTATTTCCAAGTGTGTAGACACTATGGTATTTGTTTCCCATGTGTAGACACTATGGTATGGTTTCGCAGTGTGTAGACACTATGGTATTTGTTTCGCAGTGTGTAGACACTATGGTATTTGTTTCCCAGTGTGTAGACACTATGGTATTATTTCCAAGTGTGTAGACACTATGGTATTTGTTTCCCATGTGTAGACACTATGGTATGGTTTCGTAGTGTGTAGACACTATGGTATTTGTTTCGCAGTGTGTAGACACTATGGTATTTGTTTCGCAGTGTGTAGACACTATGGTATTTGTTTCGCAGTGTGTATACACTATGGTATTTGTTTCCCAGTGTGTAGACACTATGGTATTTGTTTCCCAGTGTGTAGACACTATGGTATTATTTCCAATATCCAAATATCAAATATTCCTTACTTTATTACCATAGAAATATCATCCCTCAACATTCCTTACTTTATTACCACCGAAATATCATTCCTTAATATTCCTTACTTTATTACCACAGAAATATCATCCCCTAACATTCCTTACTTTATTACCACCGAAATATCATCCCTCAACATTCCTTACTTTATTACCACAGAAATATCATCCCCTAACATTCCTTACTTTATTACCACAGAAATATCATCCCCTTACATTCCTTACTTTATTACCATAGAAATATCATTCCTTAATAGTCCTTACTTTATTACCATAGAAATATCATCCCTCAACATTCCTAACTTTATTACCACCGAAATATCATCCCCTAACATTCCTTACTTTATTACCACAGAAATATCAGCCTCTAACATTCCTTACTTTATTAACACAGAAATATCATCCCCTAACATTCCTTACTTTATTACCACAGAAATATCATACTCTTACATTCCTTACGTTATTACCACAGACATATCATCCCCTAACATTCCTTACTTTATTAACACAGAAATATCATCCCCTAACATTCCTTACTTTATTACCACCGAAATATCATCCCCTAACATTCCTTACTTTATTACCACCGAAATATCATCCCTCAACATTCCTTACTTTATTACCACAGAAATATCATGGTATTTGTTTCCCAGTGTGTAGACACTATGGTATTTGTTTACCAGTGTGTAGACACTATGTTTTTAATTTACCAGTGTGTAGACACTGGTATTTGTTTACCAGTGTGTAGACACTATGATATTTGTTCCCCAGTGTGTAGACACTATGGTATTTGTTCCCCAGTGTGTAGACACTATGGTATTTGTTTACCAGTGTGTAGACACTATGATATTTGTTCCCCAGTTTGTAGACACTATGGTATTTGTTTCCCAGTGTGTAGACACTATGGTATTTGTTTCCCAGTGTGTAGACACTATGGTATTTGTTTCCCACTGTGTAAACACTATGGTATTTGTTTACCAGTGTGTAGACACTATGGTATTTGTTTACCAGTGTGTAGACACTATGGTATTTGTTTTCCACTGTGTAGACACTATGGTATTTGTTTACCAGTGTGTAGACACTACAGTATTTGTTTCCCAGTGTGTATACACTATGGTATTTGTTTTCCACTGTGTAGACACTACGGTATTTGTTTCCCAGTGTGTAGACACTACGGTATTTGTTTCCCAGTGTGTAGACACTACGGTATTTGTTTCCCAGTGTGTAGACACTACGGTATTTGTTTACCAGTGTGTAGACACTAGAGTATTTGTTTCCCAGTGTGTAGACACTAGAGTATTTGTTTACCAGTGTGTAGACACTACGGTATTTGTTTCCCAGTGTGTAGACACTACGGTATTTGTTTCCCAGTGTGTAGACACTACGGTATTTGTTTACCAGTGTGTAGACACTAGAGTATTTGTTTACCAGTGTGTAGACACTATGGTATTTGTTTTCCACTGTGTAGACACTACGGTATTTGTTTCCCAGTGTGTAGACAATATGGTATTTGTTTACCAGTGTGTAGACACTATGTTTTTAATTTACCAGTGTGTAGACACTATGGTATTTGTTTACCAGTGTGTAGACACTATGATATTTGTTCCCCAGTGTGTAGACACTATGGTATTTGTTTCCCAGTGTGTAGACACTATGGTATTTGTTTCCCAGTGTGTTGACACTATGGTATTTGTTTACCAGTGTGTAGACACTATGTTTTTAATTTACCAGTGTGTAGACACTATGGTATTTGTTTTCCACTGTGTAGACACTATGGTATTTGTTTCCCAGTGTTTTTTTTATCACGTAAGATTAAAAAAACTTTTGAGAAGACAGAACAAATAACAATGTAGAAGTAATCAATGGATAGTATGATGAATTAATTCCTATATTGATAATGAGAATGTAAAAAATATGTGTGTAAGTGTGAATGAAATGTTTTTTCTCAGATACTTATGTGTTTGACGACTGGAGTAACGAGACCTTTCACACCAGGATGTTGATGGAGAAGGAAATAGCCTCGTGGACACTAGATATTCCCGTTTCCCTGCACTTTACGACTAGAAACCTTACCGTAGACTACATGTTATTTGGTACGTAGTCCGACTAACATTATTTGTTTTATTTCTCCTGAACCAAGCCAGGATCTTCAGGTATTGACTACCTTAAATGGTATTAATTCAATGATATCTGCTTTCTGCTTTAATGATTGTCAAATATGGAAGACTGTTTGATTTAGCCTTTTTTCAAATAGTAATGATGCGCTATCTGCATAGCTCTGTTAATGACATCAAGGTGCGTTTGATCGGAGCACACACTGAATGAATCACACGTTATCACAAATAGATGATTTAAAGTTAATATACACTAATCATTTACATTACCTTAATGGAATACTAAAGTACATTTTACATGTATATGGAATACTATTTCAAAATTTGAAATAACTTACCGAGAAACAAATGGAGCAACTTTTCTAACGTTGACGTAATTAAGTTGTGAGACCATTTTCATTTACAGTTCAATTTCGGATAAGTTATTTTCGGTTTTATTTAAGAAGTCGTTAGAAGTGACATTGCATTTCACTGGTAAATCTCGAACTCATCACAAACTATGCTAACGCTTCTATAAAAACAACCCACTGATTCCGGAATTAGTTATTCTTGGTATAGCCATATCAATGAAAGGTCCCGTTTTGACGTCAACTTAGAAAGGGGTGAATAAATGATTATTTGTGTCACTCATTTGTAGAAGACGAACAGACCGACGATTTGGGAAATTGGAAAATTGTTCTGGACGTAACAACATCTATTGACCTGGTGAACTGTGGGATAGCAATGGCAAACAACATACCATACATTTCATCGTCATCTGAATCGTCATCTGACTGTTATCCAATCACATTTCGTCCATCCCCATCAAACATCTTAAATCCGGTGATAGACGTACTTCGCCAAGTCGGCACTACCTCTGACGTAATACTCCTTCTGTTGGATTCGGACTTTGGTAGGTTGGTGGTTTAGTTATGGTAATTTTTTGGTTTAAATATTGTTTTCCATTAATTAGTTATCGAATACAAGATATCTATTTTAATAATACTTAACTATTTTACAAGTTTATTACCGCCCATTAACAAAGGATTATTGATATAATATTCTCCATGAGCATCGCTTTTTCCGGAACACTTGATTTTATATCAACTTTGTAAAGAGTTGGTGACGTTGTTTTCATTCCAGATATGGATCCTGGCATAGTTGACTCGAATAATAAAATAGGAGGTAATACGATGATATACAACATCCAGGGACTCATAGAGGAACAAATATCGAGACGCTTATTAATAGACGCGAGACGAGTCATAATCTCAGCGACGTATTCACAGATATCACATTTCTTTCACGAGGTGAGGAAATCCGACTATTGACTTTCCATTTAAAATGGTTTTTTCGAATTGATTTGTCGTCATTACATAAATGTCTTATTTATCTAACAGGATATGGTTTCCTCAATCAGTGACATTATAAGTTGTACATGCAATTTAGACGTAGAAAACTGTCGTAAGAAATAAATATAAGTATACATGGATGAATCCATAAAGTTACTAGTTTACCTTAATTATATTGTTTATAATTTTGTTAACACTACAGTGCGTTGTTAACCTTGGGATTATCTAGTATTAGATAAAGCCAGTCTTGTACAATCTTTATGCTGTATCCCTAGATGGTGCAGACAGTTAGGATGCTAAATAACGAGTGGATACTTTTACCTTTGGACTCTGACACCTGCCCAGGACAGCTAAACGTATCGTTCATCTGTATACACCAGCAGGGCACGTCACACAATGTGGTATGTAAATATTATGTGGTATTTTGAGTGATATTATCAATAAGACAAGGTAGTCTTTACACAGGTGCAACTAATATATAGGGATATCTAATATTGTCTTCAGTAATACCAAATATATTTCACGAGTGGGGCTAATATTTTGAAATTTTTCACGAGTGCGTACCACGAGTGAAAGATACCAAAATGTTAGCAAGAATTAAATATTTGTTGTAATACTTAAGATACTATTGGATATTCTGTTTGTTACATTTTATAGCAAAATCCATCGGGGCAACTTTAAAGTTCTTCCGTTGTCGTTTGTAAGCGGTGCTTTGATTGGTCAAATCAGAAAAAAATTGTGGAATGAATAATTTTCGATATTTCACTGGTAAAACATAAAATAAACTGGTTTATTTTGGGTGATATTACCAATAAGATAAGGTTGTATTTACACAGGTGCCACAAATATAATATTTTATCTATGGTGATAGTAACAATGTAATAAAGAGAAATCATACATTGTACAACACGTTCCAGTAAAACTTTCTGGCTTTGAGGACACGCTATCATTCACGCTATTGGGAGAAATACAACCCCCTGGTTTACACTTTTATGTATCTAAGATGAAGCCTGACGTTCTTTTCTACAGCCTCATTGGATGGATGCATTACATTTCATGAAAGGCGCATTTAAAACAATGGAGGAGGGGAATGATACCAAAAATCATACAAGTTTGGTTTGTATGCCTTAGTCCCATTGGCACTTTTTATATTACCAAACTGTGGAAAAAACATCAACATACTCGTATGTCGAACTGACTAGGATTGAATCCATATAGTTACCACACTGCAAATAAATAATTTGATGTGGGAGAAAACGAACCCGTTTGTCTTAATTTTCAAATGCCGATCGAAAAAAAGTTTTTCATAAATAATAGTGTGTTGTATTTTGACCTTTATCATTTGCTGGACTTGTTTATCATTCTTCATTTGTTAATGTTTCAGGAATATTTTCAATGGTATACCTCATCCCATCACCTCCCTATTAGCATTTCGAAGCATACGTCATCTGATCATTCGACCTTGGTATGTATTATCACGTAGGAACGACATTGATATACTCAGTAACTAGACTTCTGAAAATAGGACAAAATTGCGTCGTCGATTACTTATTGAACGACCATCTCAGAATAGTGCGCCGTGATCATATCAGATTATGAAGAGTATGGAAAATAGCAAAGGAGGGGGTGCCAATTTGGGATTTTCTGCAGCCAATCAATAAGAAGGCTAATATTTTGCACCCCTAAGCCAAAAACACGCTGTAGACCTTTTTGTAGCCTCTACATCCACCTTACCCCTAAGAGAGGTGATCAATCTGTTGAGTATAGATTATAATTCCACCAATTGTTTACTATTGCTACCAAGTATCGTCAGAATCAGACTTATGTGGCTTATAAGCTGAAATGATGCTAAAAATGCATTCTGTGACCCAACCTGTTTCAGCCCTCAGGCCGTTTGGGGCCCTGTCATTAGACCACTAGGACTCTGAAGGTTCAGCAACTTGCCAAATATATATTTTGATCCCGATGCGGTGCAGAAAGTTACTACAGGGTGATTTTCTGAAGTATTTACAACCAAAACTGACAAGACGTAAAATTAGGTCACTGTGACCTCCTTTGCTGTGGAAATATTTACATTTTTTTCAACCTGTGTTTCTTAACCTGACACTTTTTAACAAAAACTTCCAAAATATCATTTTTGCTTAAATATTGAATTTGTATGAGACAAAAAAAATGGAACTTGCATTTTACACGCTCTGACCTTTGACCCCTGAAATTTCTATGAGCATAGAAAAAATCTGATGTTTTGAATATCATACCATATGCAGCTGACCTTGAGGCATCTTCCTGCAACATATTAGTCTTATCAGTGATTGGCCGCAGAAAGGCCCCAATTGGCACATCTCCTTTATACAACAATGGTATTGAACAAAATTTCTAGGTACTGTGTTGAAAAGTATCATTTAGAGTGAATGAGATACAAATTCATCAAAAACTAATGTTTAAAGCCACATACTCCAAAAGAAATATTTACATTTCGAGCTTTTTATGGTTTTCAGACTTAATATATACCTAACAAATTATCGCGAATCAAAAACTGGAGAAAAATGTGTATTAATGAAAGTATACGGGAAATCCCCAAAAATAATAACTGGGTCCGGCAGACCAAGTTTCTATGCGAAATAGTCCTATAATGCAACTGGCGGGTTATCAGTCTATAAAATGGCGGAACTTTGTCAACTTCAATAATATGCATATTGCTACATTTAAAATTAAGTATTTAGATGTATGTTTGATTATTTTGTTCAGTTATTACGCAAATATTCTCTTAATTTGTTTTAATGAAAGCATTATTAGGCAAAGTTCACGTATACTCGATATGTAAACAACGGTCATGTGTGTAGTTTATGTGCAGTGCACGTTGTTATAGCCTCGTTCTCGGCTACTTCAGAAATCTTGCGATAAAATAAATGCGGCGAGTTATTTTTATACACTGATGTCTCGAAGGACTCCTCCGGTCAATGTTCAGGCCAATGGTCATTTTATTGTTAGGAGAGCGTGAATGAGCATCTTGAATTGCTATTCATACACGTGTACACTAGAATTTTAGGTTATTTGGGAGTAGGTATGTGGCTTTGTATACTTACCTTTTGGTCAAGTTCAAAACTGCTACGAAAAATAGCTTATTCAATGTCATTAATTTTCCTGAAAATAACATAAACATCAACTGTTCAGAAATGTACAATTACTTTTAGAAAATTAGAATTGTCTTTCTATCTCATAAAATATTCCATTAAAAGTGGTGGTCAAAATAGCAGTTGAGGTAACTTCGCTTTGTGACATTTGTGTAAGAATTAACTAACAATCATGCATCAGTACACCTAGGCATATAAAGCTTCTGACAGTTAAAACTACCTGTCAACACACACGTGATATATGTTACAGGTAATACTACCTTTCAGTACACACATATTTCGGGTGCCTTGTATAACTGTCACATTGTTATATTTCGGGTGTGTTGTATAACTGTCACATTATTTTATTTCGGGTGTATTGTATAACTGCCACATTGTTATATTTCGGGTGTGTTGTATAACTGTCACATTGTTTTATTTCGGGTGTGTTGTATGAATGTCACATTGTTTTATTTCGGGTGTGTTGTATAACTGTCACATTGTTATATTTCGGGTGTGTTGTATAACTGTCACATTGTTATATTTCGGGTGTGTTGTATAACTGTCACATTGTTTTATTTCGGGTGTGTTGTATAACTGTCACATTGTTTTATTTCGGGTGTGTTGTATAACTGTCATATTGTTTTATTTCGGGTGTGTTGTATAACTGTCACATTGTTTTATTTCGGGTGTGTTGTATAACTGTCACATTGTTATATTTCGGGTGTGTTGTATAACTGTCACATTGTTATATTTCGGGTGTGTTGTATAACTGTCACATTGTTTAATTTCGGGTGTGTTGTATGAATGTCACATTGTTTTATTTCGGGTGTGTTGTATAACTGTCACATTGTTATATTTCGGGTGTGTTGTATAACTGTCATATTGTTTTATTCCGGTGTGTTGTATAACTGTCAAATTGTTTCAACTGTTCGAATGGGAACTAATTTTGTGAGTAAAACTAGAGTTAAATGTTAGGCTAAAATTTACGATTGAAATATCAGGTATAGTATCAATTAATAAAAATCATCAGTTACTTTATAATCACTAGAGATGCTATAGCTAGTTTTTTTTATTTAGAACGGTGCATTCTATTCAGCGCATTGACATCGGCGATGTTTCCAATACCAAAATAGGCGGTTGCTTTGCTGCATATACTGCGGTTTTTAACACACATTTAACAACAGTAAACAAACCTTACCATGTGATAACGGAACAGTCAATACATTGTACAAAGGACACAAGATATTCAACATACCACTCTCTATCAAGCGTAACGTCATTGAAATTCGTCGTCAACTATTATTCTACCGTTAAACCCGGTGGGTTTTTTTTACGTAGACTTCCCTATATGTTTCGTATTCAAAAGAAGAAAGATCAATGTCATTGCTTTCCTGAAAGATATAAAATAATTTTTTACTCGTATGATAAAAAATACCAGTATGATGTCATACTCGTGAAATGTACAGGGGATTTGATTTTCATTCGTATAAAGCGAGTTTTTGTATTATCAGAGTTTGTATTAAGTGGGTTGGACTGTATATGGTATTCCACTGTTTATTTGAGATACATAAATCAACAATAACATCAGCTATCATTATAAACTGGCATTCTTCGGAATAGCCGAATCCTGTATTACTGGTACCAATACCTGATAAATGTGTTTTCACAGGTTGGAGATATCACCGCAGGTCGGACAACGCTATATAGACGTCCAGATGATGTATTTGAACCTCCGCCACCTCCTGTGTTAAAAGTCGTTGTAATCCATGTAGGTTTATTATCTGAAATTGGTAAGGTGATTTAAATGAGGTGATATAATTCAAAATTAAATTTCTCTTTAAAGTCACCAAAATATAACAAGCAATGTCCACTACTATGGTACTCATTATATAAGCACTCTGGCATGCTATTGGCGTCCTCGAAGCCATCCGAAGACAGTGTCAACGACTGACAACTTTAAAGTGTTATCTCTCTGAAATGTTTAAGTAGTGGCAGAACACCGAACAGATACTGAAAGGGCCAGTCATCCATTGTCAAACTGAAAGTGGCAGAATATCAATCTATTAACATTTTGGTTATTACGAGACAGGGGACAGCACCCCTACCTTTCTTCAGTTTGATTTATATAGTTTTATATAAGGTGATTATGTTCTACATAGTTACATAAGGTACATGTATGACCTCTACATCACGAGATGTCCAGGGTATGTAATCTGTTATTTACAGATACACGTGTGCACGTTTTATTGCAGGAACCTCCTTTTGTACAACGTGTACTCCATGACAATGGAAGCATCAGCTACGAGGGTTATACCATCGATGTTCTGCAGGAGTTAGCAAGGAGGGACGGATTTAAGTACCAGATTTATGAGGTTCCTGACAACGAATATGGGATTCAGAGTTCTGACGGAACGTGGACAGGGATTATCGGACAAGTGGCCACAGGAGTAAGTATACAGTGAAGAGAACAGCCATTTCTTTATGTCTAGGTATCCAATATCAGATAAGTGAGACTTAAACTATTGTATTGTTAACTGTAACGATTCGAAGTGATATCTAACTGAATTGTGTAACCGACTGCCTGAGATGTTTTGCTGCAGCAGAACTTTAAATCGATAGACTGCTAACTTAATGCTATCGTTTTGGGTATTTCGATTTAGCATCCATCTATCAGTCGACAAATGAGACACCGAGGTTGTATAAGTTGAACGAATCATTTTTATTAATTCATGTATATACATGTATTCCCTTGATGACAGTTAGCTGACATGGGAGCAGGCCCAATATCAGTGACAGCCGAGCGTGAGACTGTGATTGACTTTACTGCTCCGTACTATGACTACGCCGGACTCCAGATCCTGACCAAAGACACTAGAGAACAACCGTCGTTGTTCGTCTTTGTTACTGTCTTCACGGAACTGTCATGGGGCGTGTGGCTCACCCTCCTCATCGCAACTGTCGTCATACTCTGTGTGTTCCATAGGTTCAAATATAAATATATCACTGATAGGGACGGGCAGCACGATCTAAAACAGAAATTCACCCTGAAGAACTCCTTCTGGTTCGTTGCCATGTCCGTTGCTATAGCAGGTTCGTACACATAAAACATAAGATCGAATATTTATATTTCATACGGTATTCACACTAATATACGGCATTATCAATGTCATCAATATCATACCTCGCATATCACCTCTATATCACAATTCAATATAACGAAGAAGATAAAATACAATAATGATGCCAGGAAGGATATTCCTTGTTCCATAAGAACGTATTCAATTTGATAAAACTGCTATGTTTTGCTGTAGTGTGTTAGAAAAAAAATCTACGTATAACGAAATTAATTACTCACATCATACTTCATATCGCATTTAGTATAAGTTTTGTCATTTTCTGTATATTACAGGTCCACAGCAACACCCGTCGATGACCTCCACTCGCCTGATTGTTGCCGGATTCTGGTTTTTCTGTCAAATCATAATGAGCGCCTACACTGCCAATCTTGCTGCATTTTTGACGTCATCGCGTCTAACTTCACCTGTTGAGTCCCTCGATGATCTGGTGACCCAGTCTGCCTATCAGTACACAGTCCAAAAAGGCACAGTAGGGGAAGCCTACTTCCAGAGGATGGCCAAAATCGAGGCGGGTTTCTATAGTTATTGGAAGGATGTAAGTTTTTCTACAGACTCAAGTTCAGCTATGACACAATATGCCGTGTGGGACTATCCCCTGGGAGACAAGTACATTAAACTCTGGCAGTCCATACAGAAGACTGGGTATGTTATCAACACGGAAGAAGGCATCGCCAAGGTCTTAGAGGGCAACTTTGTCCTGTTCCATGAAACCCCCATGATAAAGTTTGAAATGAGTCGTCGGTGTGGGCTTCTCTCTGTGGGATCCATGTTCAGCGCAAAACCATACGCCTTTGTTCTGCCACAAAATTCACCTAATACCAGAAATATATCGAGCTCGTGAGTATGTCGTAAGGGTCACAAACTCTTCTGATTTCTTCATTAACGTTGTCCGTTTTTAATGTTAATATCTTATAGTATACAAGTATATCATGGGTGTCTGTGCAATAGTCCAGAATATTTGAGACGAGGTACTGGTAATCGACCGATGTTCTATTGGACAAGGTCGAAGGTCAGTATTACCAGTACCGAGGGTCAACGCGTGTGTAATGAAAAAAAGGAAAGTACACGATTATGAGAGTGAAAAAAGTAAGGTATTTTAAATTCATTTATTCACTTTGAGAGTCGTTTCCCTGAGAACTGGACATGTATTTTTCACAAGACTACCGTCGACCAAATGACTTTAATATGTGTTTTACGTTTGGTGTGATATACTCTATTTGTCTCTTCAGATTACTTTCGATCCAATCCACAACTCTTCTGACGAAGCTAAAAGAAAAATGGTGGGAAAGCAATAATGTCACCTGTCCTAATGTTGACGACAGTGATGGCTTGACGTTAAGTGCCCTTGGAGGTATATTTATCGTAATGTGTGGAGGCTGTCTACTAAGTGTTCTCATATTGGGCCTGGAGTTACTCATCGCCAAGTGCGGAAAGGTGTCACAGGTATATATTAACAATATAATATTCCTGTACCAGAAATATTAGATAATGTTTTAATTTAATTCATTTAAGATATGTTCAATTCTATTTTAAAATGTATCTCAGATGGAACATTAGATTGTGGTTTAGACATGTATTCAAAAAGCATACCTAGTTTGTTCTAATTCAATTTCTGCATAGAACAATTCGAACAACTCAATCTATTACCACCCTTGTGTTGCAGCCTTTCCTTGCTGAATGTGATACAACTGAAGGAAATGACGTTCGTCCACACCAGACGGTACTCTCGCCCAAAATCGGTGATGCTATGATATCAAAACTTAGCTCATACGAGTTACGTGATTTTGTAAATACATCGCCACTATAGAACAAACCCGTTGTTCCCTTTACGGCAAATGAACTTGAAAATGATAATAATAATAATTAGATATCATATGTACATGCAATTTGAGATTGTCACAAAGATTTTATTGAGATTTGATAGCATGATTTTTTTTATTGCACGGAATAAATTTTATATATCATCAGTTTTGCCTTTGTATTTTTTCTGTGTCCAATATAGCTATGTTTTTTACAATGTCTCACAGCAAAACACACTTACAAACGTGGGTATTGTATTTACAATATGGCGCGTGTCATCGATGAAGCTCAACACTCTTTTCTGGAGCGACAGGTCTTATTCTGTCAGTGTTCCTCATTGTTTTTGTGTCTCTATTAATTACGGGAAAAAGGAACGATATGGAATATGAAAAGTTCAGAATTGGGAACCGGAGGAAAAACGTACAAATAAGAAAGATACACCAGAACTGGTGAATAACCACTACATTAAGGTCATAATTCTCCTGTACATACCTTTAAGTACGATGACCAAGTCGTCTCAGTGCAGCACCGCCTGTCAGACAAAAGACACCAAGATATTAACACCATTCAAAACATATGGAGCTTTAGATAAAGTAAAACAAAAATGAATCAATATGCTTCATCCTTCTAGGACTCGTTAGTAACTTAAGGGCCTAACGTGATCATAGCAACGACTGAAAAGCTCGAAATAGGTCAAAAGAAATGACACTTCTGGATGGGAGGTACAAAAGACATATAATTAAATTCATTTTATAATTTTCAAGAATGCATTTCAAAAAGTTTAGCAATTGTGCGTATCCTAAACAGTTTTCCCATTGCCTTCATTAATTTTCATCTCTCGAAAACCTATGATGCTTTACCGTTTTCGTGGGCGGGTTTAGGAATGTCTATCTGATGGTTAGCTTGTGTAACGATAAAAATGGAACTGCGTTGTAAATGGAAGCGGGGTAAGTTTCTAGCGTTAAATGCCGACGATATCCGGTAGAAATAACATGGTAACACCAATCATTGTCCGTCGATGAATGTCTTCCCGTCTCTGTCCGTCGATGGATTTCTTCCTGTCTCTGTCCGTCGATGGATTTCTTCCTGTAATCCTCTAACCAAGCATCCCACAACAAAGCCACTCACTAGATCGCCAGTTTATCTGCAGTCCAGGACCATTGGCAGCAGTGATGGTCTCTTTAAACAAACAATAAACTCAATGAAGTCAAATATTGGTGCATGCCCATCAATGCGAAAACGTCGCAAGGAGAGAGTAACCATCGCTCGACGTCGCACTGGACAATCTTATCTTATTCATTCACACCTTTTATGTTAATTTATCATAGGTAAAGCTTCTAGCAAATTAAATAAACTGCGATCATTTAAATTCAAATTAGGTAGACGTTCTTTACAAAATATATATTTCTCTTGTATATATTAGAGTATGCTGCCGTCATTTGAGACTGTATCTCATACAAAAGCTCGAAAGTGTAAATATAGAAGCAGTCAGAATAGTTACTAGTGCTAACAAAATAACTTATATTGAAAAACTGTACAGTGAGTTATGTTGGCCTAAATTAATCGACAGAGGACAAAACCACAAAATCATCCAATTTCATAAAATGCATTACCATAATACACCAGTATACTTTAACAATCTTGTTCCTAACCCAATTTCATCAAGTCACAATTATAGGACTAGACAGTCTGAAAATATCACACAGATACGTTGTAGAACTAACTTTTATACCAAGGTGTAGATGTTTGCAGTTGAGGTCGGTTGCACAGGGTTCCCAATACAGTCGATGAGCAGGTTGTTGCAAAAACTAGGGATGCAGGGAAAGGCCAAGTCATCGGCCTTGAGAAAACTTGGAGAGGCAGCAGAAAGAGCATCATGCTGGGTATGGCACCATCGGAACGACAAAGGCTGGATGCCAGGACCCATCGAGTAGTGGATTGGCCACCACTACTGACCCACCAACCGGCGGATGTCGTGGTGCAGGGTTGAAACATCCGAGGGAAGTTGGCGACCACCAGATGACGATGGAAACTGGTATTGAGCACCACGGGGCAGAAAAACCAGAGATTTTCAGACGATGCCAGGAAAAGAAGCAGCATTAGATCGGCTGTAAGATATCATTGCACTCCTCGTCTCTGTCCGTCAATGGATGTCTTCCTGTCTCTGTCCGTCGATGAATGTCTTCCTGTCTCTGTCCGTCGATGGTTGCTTCTCGTCTCTGTCCGTCGATGGATGTCTTTCTGTCTCTGTCCGTTGATGGATTACTTCTCGTCTCTGTCCGTCAATGGATGTCTTCCTGTCTCTTTCCGTCGATGAATGTCTTCCTGTCTCTGTCCGTCGATGGTTACTTCTCGTCTCTGTCCGTCGATGGATGTCTTCCTGTCTCTGTCCGTCGATGGATTACTTCTCGTCTCTGTCCGTCAATGGATGTCTTCCTGTCTCTGTCCGTCGATGGATGTCTTCCTGTCTCTGTCCGTCAATGGATGTCTTCCTGTCTCTGTCCGTCGATGTGTCTTCTTGTCTCTGTCCGTCGATGGATGTCTTCCTGTCTCTGTCCGTCGATGAATGTCTTCCTGTCTCTGTCCGTCGATGGATGTCTTCCTGTCTCTGTCCGTCGATGGACTACTTCTCGTCTCTGTCCGTCGATGAATGTCTCCCTGTCTCTATCCGTCGATGAATGTCTTCCTGTCTCTGTCCGTCGATGAATGTCCTTCTGTCTCTGTCCATCGATGGATTACTTCTCGTCTCTGTCCGTCAATGGATGTTTTCCTGTCTCTGTCCGTCGATGGATGTCTTCCTGTCTCTATCCGTCGATGAATGTCTTCCTGTCTCTGTCCGTCGATGAATGTCTTCCTGTCTCTGTCCGTCGATGGATGTCTTCCTATCTCTGTCCGTCGATGGATGTCTTCCTGTCTCTGTCCGTCGATGGTTACTTCTCGTCTCTGTCCGTCGATGGATGTCTTCCTGTCTCTGTCCGTCGATGAATGTCTTCCTGTCTCTGTCCGTCAATGGATGTTTTCCTGTCTCTGTCCGTCGATGAATGTCTTCCTGTCTCTGTCCGTCGATGGTTACTTCTCGTCTCTGTCCGTCGATGAATGTCTTCCTGTCTCTGTCCGTCGATGAATGTCTTCCTGTCTCTGTCCGTCGATGAATGTCTTCCTGTCTCTGTCCGTCGATGGATGTCTTCCTGTCTCTGTCCGTCGATGGATTACTTCTCGTCTCTGTCCGTCGATGAATGTCTCCCTGTCTCTGTCCGTCGATGAATGTCTTCCTGTCTGTCCGTCGATGAATGTCTTCCTGTCTCTGTCCGTCGATGGATTACTTCTCGTCTCTGTCCGTCGATGGATGGCCTCCTGTCTCTGTCCGCGAGTTGATGTCTTACCGAGCCGACACTGTAGCCAAGAGTCCTCTAACCAAGCATCCCACAACAAAGATATTCACTTGACCGCCAGTTTATCTGCCATCAAGGACTCTCTTGAAACAAACAATAAACCCTATGAAGTCAAATATTGGTGCACGCCCACCAATGCGAAAACGTCGCAAGGAGGAAGTAGTCATCACTCGACGTCGCACTGGGCAATCTTATCTTATTCATTCACACCTTTAATGTTAATTATATCATAGGTAAAGCTTCTTGCAAATTAAATAAACTGCGATAATCAAAATTCAAATTAGGTAGACGTTCTTTACAAAATATATATTTCTCTTGTATTCGCCCTATATTAGAGTATGCTGCCGTCATTTGAGACTGTATCTCATACGAATATGTGGCCTAAATTGATCGACAGAAGACAAAACCGCATAATCATCCAATTTCATAAAATGCATTATCATAATACACCAGTATACCTTAACAATCTTGTTCCTAACCAAATTTCATCAACTCACAATCATAGGACTAGACAGTAGACAGTCTGAAAATATCACACAGATTCGTTGTAGAACTAGCTTTTATACTAGTTCTGTCCTTCCCTCTGCTATTGACAGTTGGAACAATTTGTCAATTAGCATACGTAACAATCCATCTTTTTTTTTGTCTCTAAACTTATCTAACAAGATCATCTCCGCCGTAACCACCAAATCATTTCTACTGTGGGACACGTCTTGGTAAAATCTATCATACCATATTGAGAATGAACAGTAGTTCCATGAATCATGTATTTAAAAGAAACTTAATTCCCTCACCTCTGTGTACCTGTGGTCTGATTGAGGATACTTTTCCTTTTCTCTCTAACGTGTAATATATTTTCTTTTTCTCTTTAACGTGTAATATTTATTCCTATCTACGACATAAGTACATACTTACCTTACCATGTAACGTAACTGTACGTTTATTACTCTCTGGAGCCTCTCTTTCCATCGACGATAACACGAGGATATTCCTTGATGTGCAAAATTTCTTTGTAAAATCAAACAGATCTCCATGCTAACGTAGCATATACATATTTTTACGGTACGTCTATTATTTAGATTGATACGTATACCACATTAAATATATCTACAACCAGATGTAACGTCAACCTATATATATAGATGTCAGATTAATATAAGTGTCTTGACACCTGTTTCTGATTCCTTTTTGTATCCTTTATATGGTGTATATATACAATGTATTGTTAAACGGAAATTGACAAATAAAACACAGTTTAAACTAAAACGAGAAGACCCACCTTTATGCTATGCATGTGACTCTCCATTCACTGTTACAATTTTATGATCGAATGCTCAGATTTCTTTATTCGTGACAAATACTTCCAAGTTGCAGAAGTGAGAACATGTTCTCTAATGTGGGATTGGGTCGAATTTTCGGCTTTTTGAAAGAGGTCGATATTTTCACGAAAATATGATTTCACATCTTTCATTATTTTTTTACGCACCATAATCATCTTTCGACAACTTCCAATCTACCTCTGCCATCCGTTTTTAAATTCCATATGTATAATTAAGAAACTTACAAATTTATTTCAACTTTGTTACATTCACCATTCGCTTCATATTGAATTTGCCTTTGTCCAATTGGCATTCATCAGCCCTTAACTTCCAACTGAAAGCAGTTCAATGCTTATTTTAACATTTGGCAGCGATATTTAAAGATTATATCCAGGAATTTTGCTGACAGCTCCTATGATGAATGAAAAAAATATTACATCGTCAAAGACTGAACAGTCTTTTCAACAGTCGTCTTTCGTTATCGCGGACGTGACAATTATGATGTCACAATAGTGATGTCATAATAAAGGTTTGGAATTTATGGACTCGTTACATTCAAGTGAGCTTGGTAAAGTTATAAAGTGGTGGGCTGCAATGTAAATGTAAATATAGACGTATATAAACGTCCCATCAAATGCGTACGATTATTTGATATCAAAGAATTATTTTCTACACATAATTTTCTGATATAATATAAGACTCTTTCATATGTGTATATGTAGGATAGGGACATTCCACCCGAGGGGTCACAAAATGTGGTGAAACCCGAGGCTTGCCGAGGGTTTTACCACATTTTGTGATCCCGAGGGTGGAATATCCCTATCCTACATACACACATAATGAAAGAGTCTTTTTCTCTCATATCATTACCGAATTTCTGGCGAAAGTGTCCCTCAGCCATCCATTTTCTTCAATTTTTTAATTTCTTTATTTGACGTTTTTACTAAATATACTTATGATATTCTGAAAGATCATACCCTATTTTTAGCAAACAGTGTTTGCACACAAATTTCATTCATTTTGTGGATAAGTGATGAACGAATGAACAATTCGCCGATAAAATTACCGTAACTTGACCGACTTTTACGTGGCCGTGATCAAATTGTCAACATCCGAGAAAAAGAAGTTCTATCAACAATACTGAAAGCCAACGCTGAAATGAGTTTCCCAACTTCACATATAATTTGATTTGCACCTCGACATATTTAATCATTTCACAGAACACACTGTACTTTTAAATGTCAAGTCAAATTTTTTTTTTATAAAATACTACGTCACTGCATGACGTCACGACTGTCATTGGAATTCCATTCATAGTTCAATGAGAGTGATGTCGATCTCGATCGCCATGACGCGGCGATGTTTCGTGGCTGGTAATTTTAAATTCACTGTGATTTTGGCAACTTCGTGTGTGAACCAGCGAACAGTGACTCTATACGAGTATTCGATCTTTTCTGTGACATAGGATTATATGTGTTTAACCGGTTGTCTTGATGGAATGACGAAGGTAGGTCAGTCGATAGGCTAACGATGATCATATTGAAAGGCTAGGATGGCAGTTAGTTTTCATGGTTACTCTACACAAATATAGACTCTGAGTTACAATTGAAATAAATATTTTTTATATGAACATCGAGGGGTGTCATTTTTACCGAATGTTCGTTCATTTAAGAGCCAATTCCCAACTTCCAAATACACAGGTTACTGAGTAGGCCTAACAGTTACTGACAGTATCGTAGAGTAAACAAATTCCAGGGCCCCCTGCTGACGCAAACGGAACCATTTCATAGATTGTGACGTTTGACATTTTCTTTTTTATATTTTTTTTATGTATGGCTTTTATTTTACTTCCTGTCATTGCCAGGTGATTGTGTGTGTTTACATGTTTTTAATGACAAATGACAAATCTGTCGGGTAGGCAAGTCTGTATTGTACTGTAACTGTTACAACAGGCCTGTAGGCGTAGTTTAACTGTTTGTTACAGTAACGGAGTTATACGTTTAACCGTGTAGCCCTATTGATTTACTGCTGATATGATATATATTTATCTAAGAATGTATGTATTTTTATAGTTAAGTCCAACGTTTCAAAACCGACACCGACGATAAGGACTGTCGGATGTGAACACAAGCAGACGACGTTGTGAGAGTTGTCCCCCTTGAACGCAGATTAATCCGCGCGCGTGAAATGCTATGTAAGATAGATTTATCTTACATAGCTATCTTACATGGGCAAACTCTATCCAACATGGCGAGATATGAGAGAAAAAATAGGTAATATGTCTCTGCTCAAATCGATTAGGCAGCTCTTCCCTATTTGTAATTATCTTTTATTTTATCAAAAATTCGATTTGATGATATCAAGAATACGAATACGAATTGTTGATATCATCAAATCGATTTTTTGATAAAGAAAATAAGTCTTGATACACAAAAATAATTATTATTATAATAATGAATAAATAATTAACCGGCGCTTTGTTGCCATCAATCTTTTTAGATCAAGAATTCGATTTTTTTTTTTTATATAAAACATTTTTTTTTATAACAAAGAAAAACGTAATGCTTGATTGTTTATATATAGAAATAAATAAGTAGTTAAACGGCGCCTATAAAGAACTCGAATTATTGATATAAAAACAATGATTAAATAGCCAATAAGGATTCCCCACACAATCCTCCGAATAGATAGTCCGGCACCGAGTCCTATATTAGACGAATAGTCGACTCAACGTTTCAAATCATGATCACATGGAAGCAGTCGGACAAGCAAAAGCTGATAGTGATAACTAGAGTTAGCCTATTTGCGTTACGAATTCAGGTACGTGTGCCGAAAAAAATGATGTATGGACATTTCTGTGATGTTAGGCATTCAAAATAGCATTTTTGAGTCTAATATTTAGATACATTTTTTATGTACGAAGCATGCATGCAAATAATAACGAGACTGGCGTTGTTCTGTGTCACCGGTTTTGACGGGCGTGTTTTTTGTTTTTGTTTTATGTGTATAATTTTGCATTAACGTTATAGTAGTTCAGAGTACAAAAAATAACATATTTGGTGTCCAGCTATATTGCATATAGGTAAGGTACGCTTAAGGTAATCTCACCATTTTCTGTTTGAGGGAAGAAAAGCATTTCCTTGTTTATACTTAACGTGGTACCAACCTGCTGTCACCCTAGTTCAGTAGTTAACACTAACATCGCTGTTAATTTACTCACTGCTATATTCTTGCAAACCAGTTCACTTCAAAGTAGACCTAACTATAGCCCGAGTTTCTTCTGGCCCTGACACCATGTCTGGTGTCCTCATATCAGAGGAATTGGCTAACCCTGGCTCCGACACCATGACAACGTTGATTTCTCCGACACCATTTGTTGTCGCTAAGATTTTGGCGCAGATAAAATAACATCGGAGTGACATAACACTTACCTTACATTTTTGGATAAATGAGATATTTATGTACACCAAAACACCCATTTAGTCCCATATCTATATCGTAGTAGTGCGCTCTGGTACTTCTCCAGACATGTGTCATGATCAGGGCCAAAGGAAACTCAGACTGGTACAGGTCTAACAAAATATGATAAAAACTTAATAAATTCTTTAAAAAATGCTCACAAAGAAATCTCCAATATCTATTGACATCTTTAATTTAACAGCTCCTTATATATAGCTATCCAGCGGTATAGTACCATGCATCTGACTTCTAAAAATAAAGCACAAAGATACTGCCCCATCCCTGACCTGTTTCCTTTGTAAGAATCATAGAGCATATCGTCACACGCAGCACCATGTATTTCGCACATTGATCAGCAAATCTCCTATAATGATCAGTCCTCTACAGCATTGCTTTCACTCTAAGCAGAACTTCCTCCTTCTTCATGGTCAAACTGTTGTCAACAACGTTAAAACATGGAATCCTCATCCTGTACAGTCATGTCAGGCTTACCCAAGGGCCCAGCTAGTACTTGCTTAGACCTGTTGACTCCTCCTATATATAAATGACCTTCCATACTCCATAGGTAGTCCAGTCACTATTTGGTGATTATACATTTGTACTATTGTCTGTGTAACTGACATAGATGCATTGGCCCTTCAGAGTGAAAAAAGAAAGCTAGAGATCTAGTAGAAGACCATGTAATAATGTCCTTCAATCCAGAAAATGTGAAATTCTCCACATAGAAAAAAACAATGGACAAACCCGTACATTCTATGGCTAGACAGCCATAAAACAAACAGTTTCAGTAAAGTATTTAGGTCATATAATAACTGAAAAAATGAAAATTTACTTAGGATTCTCAAATCAGAGACAAAGTCAACACATCACTCATGATCAGATTCATCAGAAGAAACATCAAAATAAGCAACATAAAAACCAAAGAACATATTTATAAGGTCTGGATGATCACAATCAAAGAGAACACAGGGATATGTATACTATAAGGTCTGGTTGATCACAATCAAAGAAAACACAAGAATATGTCTTATGTATAAGGTCTGGTTGATCACAATCAAAGAAAACACAGGGATGTGCATACGTATAAGGTCTGGTTGATCACAATCAAAGAGAACACAGGGATATGTCTAAGGTCTGGTTCACCATCCAAGGTCTGGTTGATCATGAACATACATCCACTCTGAACACCTGAATATCAATGAACTGCATCTGTCCCTGTCCTGTACAAAATAACAAACAGTCTAGAGATGCATGTGATGGTGTACACAACCTAATAATGTTCAAAATATTTGATGCTAAAAACTGAATTGAAATTTCTAGCCAGCTCATAACAGTAACATTGAACCGAGGTCCCTCCATAAAGCCCAACCAACTGAACAAATGAAGCAAACACTGTCAACTTTGCGACAGAAATATATATACCCTTAACCACCCACAGAGCGAAAACTGAAACCAACCAAATGCAGATACCACCTGTCGTTGAACACTTTCTATGAATGAACATTGCATTTTTGTCACAGATTCCCCTTACAGGGTTACCAGCAACTGCCAGGATTAATGTAACTGTGTCAAACATATTATCATGTAACTTGGCTTTTTCAAAGTGAAATGAAAATAATTGTTTCTTGTCATACAACTGGTGACAGCACAAAAATAGATATGTACATGTATAGAACATGTCAGTCTTTGTCTGATCATGACCACCCTTACAAATTATAATGTTTGGTTTTTATTTGGCCATGGTTCAAACAGTCTAATGGTCTGTAGAACAAACAGGTAATGGAGTATCTTGTTCAAACATGTCATTTTGTGATGGTCAGTACATTTATACACATTCAAAGGAAAAACTGACATACCTGCAGATTTCATTTAATTTCTTATTAACATCGAGATTATGTAATCAAATGATCCATTACAGATTTCTAGATGAGTAAGATATTGAAGCGGTTAAGTGTCCTTGAGTTTCCTGAATCATCTCGTGTGGCACTCCAGTACCTGACATCATGCTTCACATCCTCAACAGGAGGGGCCATTCCTGGACTAGGAGGGGGAGCTGAGAACTTTGCAGTGGAAGTTAGTCAAGAATATGTATTGTTTAAGTCAGCTACTGGCAGAACAAGAGGACCACAAAAGGTAAACATATATGATTTAGATAGAATTGTGTGTTAATGCTCATCAGGTATACAAAATGTGTGTGCAATTAATGCATGCAGTTATAACAATTCTGAAATTCTCATAAAAACAGTTAACATAAAAGTGGTATATCAAAAGAGAAATTACTTTCTTAAGACCAAAACAGAGAAATACTGGTAATATCAAAGTGACATTTAAATATATTGCCAAATGAGCTAATCATCCCCTTCACAATCTTTAGTAGTACTTCATTGTTACGGAATTTGGCAAATCAAATTATTGAACTCATTTGATAAATTTTATGACATATTGAAAAGTGTAAGATTCTGTTAATCACATTACACATATTTCTGAGAAGTGTCAGTGAAATATCTCAATTTAATTTCAAGGTGGGGAATTTTGACTCTGACACTATGTGTTTTCTACATAAGCAATTATGCAGCTGTGTTTGTTAATTGTGATGTCAAAGTCTTAATGAAGTCACAATTGTACATGGCTGTATTACATGGTAAAATAAGCCAGCTATATGTGAATTCCGGTCAATCCAAATGCATAACTCAAAATATATTGTGTCTGACCAAAGGCTAGATAAATGTGAAAACCCATGCTCTTGAAATAACAATGTTCTCAGTTGTCTGTTTTTTATACTGCTTACAGAAACTGAATGCCATTCAGGAGCTCCAGCTGCTGGAGATGGTGTGCAGTTGTCTACAGGGGGCGCCACAGAGCTCTCGGTTTAGCATATTCAGTGTGATTTTTGGTGGAAATATTGAAGTATCAAAAACTACCCTCCTCACGAAATTGGTTTCCATGGCGCTCTCCATTGGCAGTGGAGCAGTACTGGACTGTGCTGCTCTTTGGATGCAGGTGGGTGTTCACAGGCCAGACCTTTTTCTTCACAGTGTGCCAAAGGATTGGAGGCATTCATATAGAGTTCTAATTGCATGCAAAAGGTTTCATATAAACAACTTTGATAACAAGAATATATGGTGATTATTTGTTGTTTCTTACTCTGGTTTTCTAGGAACAAGGCTGCCATAGTAGTACTGTGTGTGACTTAGTGCAGCGACTGGTGGAGGACTACTGCCTGTTGTTCCCAGAGATCAGCCATACTTTCCAAACACTGCCCAGTGTCTCGCCTCTTTTCACCTGCAACTTCATCACAGCTGTGGCAACCATATATCCATTTCATGGTACCTATTTATATATCTTTTTCGTTTTTTTTTCCAGATCATACGCTTAAACCTGAACTTCATGTACATATGTACCTACATTACACTTGTATTTTAAATCACCATAATAATTTCCTAAAATTGTAAAATATTTTTATCTCTTATTTCTCATTTTGTATTCTTAAGGGTCTTTTATTGTATCCAACATGTAAAAGTTCCTTTTAAATCTGGTACAGTATATGACCATGTAACAGTATTCTGAAACTACTGAGAAAGGAGCATGTGTCCTTGGCCTGGTAAAAAATAATCATGTACTTGAGGTATCATTTTCAAGCTCTGAGCTGCAGGGCAGTGTCCATTGTCTTTCCAGAAATATCTTTATCTACTGTGTGATGATAGATTTTATTATTCTGCAGAAATCTCTCGAGCACCCCCACCAATCCTGTTGGAATACATCACTAACTGGGTGTCTGGTGATCCATGTCTGTGTTCCGAATCTGTTCGTCTTGTCCGCATTCAGGCCAGTTTCTCGTGCCCATTCTATGGACTAGTGCAGTGGTGCACTTTAGGACAAATTCTATGCATAACTCATCATGAACCAGATCCATCACCACCTAACAAACTGCACAGTGATAAAACAAAGACGTTCTCATTGCTTTCCAAACTACACTTCAGTATCTTACAGAGCTTTCAGGCTTACAAAAGCATGGAGCTGAACCAGGAACTATTCCACATGTCACACTTTTTATCAATAGCCAGGGAGCTCGTTAGGATTTACCAGCTCAGTAAAGATAACATACCGGAGGAGGAATTTCAAACATTAGTTGATCGATTGGGACAAATAATCCAGGTTGCTATAGTGACAGGTGGACTGAAGTTAACAAGTAAGTTCAGGAATAAAAATACTGTACATC
Organism: Pecten maximus; assembly: GCF_902652985.1. Taxonomy (NCBI): domain Eukaryota; kingdom Metazoa; phylum Mollusca; class Bivalvia; order Pectinida; family Pectinidae; genus Pecten; species Pecten maximus. Next base: position 12,461,636 of record NC_047015.1, read on the forward strand.
TAATTTCAGTGGAAATGTTTTAAAAATTTAACATTGATTTCATGAAAATATTGTTATGCTCTCGATAGTGACATTATTATTGCTATGATGTTAATATACAAGTAGTTATACAAACCATGGTATGGTTATTTCCCTATTTGTATTCAAGGCAAGTGTATTGTATAAATTGAGAAGACATTCTTGCTGCTTTCCAATCTACACTTAGTTTCTGTTACAGCCAGGGAGTTTGTTAATTGGTAATTCCTATGTTAAACCTGATACAAGTTTACTTTTTACAGGTGGTAAAGAAATCTTAACACTGTGTGAAATCTTACCGCAGAACAGGTTTGTACAATTTGTATAAATGTACCTAAATACCTAAAGCACTAAAACAGTAATCCATATCTGGTCCTTTGGTGAATATCTAAAGAAGCAATTGAAAAATATGGGTATTGGTAGTAAACATGTAAATGTCTTTATATAAACTTTCATTTTTGTAAAAATGAGCTGTGTACATATGAATATAAAGCATATATCATGAGGGTTTCTTTCACATGAATGCTTTCTTTTTCAGATTACTTCAGATCATTGCAAGACCTTGGACAACCCAACCCATGGACACATCATAATTCACACTATTGCCTTTGTACATATTCATTTTTTTTCTGAATTTCAGCGCGTAATAAATTTTCATGAAACTCTTTGTTTACCTTGTAGAGTTTTTCCTTATGTGTATTGTTTTTGCACATCCTCGCCCCCATCCCTTCAAAGTCCTTGTCCATCAGTCATACCTCAGTCAGACTTTGCATTTAGGTTCTTTTCTCAGTCAAAAATGGTTTAGGATGCTGATGTATTGCCTGGAAGCTGTTTGGGAGTTGATATTGTTATGGATATGAAGATATATTGTGAAAACAAATGAACATGCTGATGTTGTTAACTTATTTACCAAAATCTATAAGCAGAATGTTTGGTTACACTTTACATTTGGTTCCAACATTTATATCATTATGCCGTGATGATTTGAAATGTAGAAATGTTTGTGTAATTGTATATAAACATTTTCTTGTTTATTCTTAATGCCTTTAAATACCATTCAGTATACTGCCACCATTGTCCATTAAAATGCTGGTGTAATAACGGAGATTTGGCTTTACAACGAGATTTGGTCTAGTGGCGCTAAGAGGTTTGGTGACATATTGTTAAGAAAACATAGAGATCCTGAAATATATATACTAGCAGAGACATGTATCATTAAGTGATGCTTTTGTGCAAATTTAGAAAAAAACAAAAGGAGAAAGTCATTTTGGATATCAAATAACAAGAATGTTTATTCAATCCTTGTTACATAGTAGTATAGTTTACAACCAGTCAAAAACATAGCTGTATTAACATACTTTTTACATGAACAAAGAGCAATAACATTCACATAAAATTATTCTTATCAAAACACCACTCGAGTAAAAAAAAAAACGGCAAGATTAAAATACTTATATAAAGAGGAATACTAATTAGCAAAAATCGGAACCAAAATGCTGCTCAGGAAAGCATAACTATGTACATATCATGATTATCAAGTCTATATGATTTCAAAGAGATCTGTTAAAATCTTTTTGGAGACCTACAGACAAGATTCAAATATATCTTGATAATACTAAAATGACATTTCTCATATTTGATTTGTCTTCTGCATGGCCCCTCGTTTTGTCCATTCAATTTTGAGACTGACCAGGAAAACAAAATAAATTAGAAGTGGCCATCTTGGAATTTAATAGTTGAAGTTTGTTATCATTATTTAAGGATATTATAAACAAGACAATTCAATGAATTAGTCCCGCACCAAAACTTATATGCCAAGAATGCACTGATGGTAGATAGATCAGATGGATATCTACTGATAAGAGGTGTCCTTTTACCATAAAATTAGATCTACTATTCTAGTGTGACAAATTCAATATTCAATTGCATTTGGTGGTATCAATTTTAGTAATATCGCTAATTTTATAACTTAAATTAGTAACTTAGTATAACTTAATATATTCTGAACGCAGGCAATTATGCCTCTTTATTCAGATCGTACTCCATATAATATTTACACAAAGATATATCAGTTTTTATGTTGTGACGTTACTCCAAAATTTGTCCAAACAGTTTTCGAAACTGTTTAAAGTTTGTGCTTGAACTACATTTTAAGGTCACCCGAGACAAAGTCTCAGTTGACCTATTGTGATCGCTTTTTGTTTGGCATCGTAAATAATTAACATTTTTGACTTCTCAAAAACCCCTGAACCATTTTTAATGAAATTTTTCAGAAGTCTTCCATGGCCAAAGGACAATCAAAATTGTGAATTTTATGGTCCCACCCCCAGGGGACTGAGGGGCGTAGCCAAAAGGGTCAAATTGACTGAAATTTTCAAAATCTTCTCAAGACCAAAACAAGGTAGAATCATTATGTACTCTTATAATAGATGGAAGGGTTAAGGGGCATCTAAACAGCAAATCCAGCCAAAACAGTTGATATTTTACAAGGCTATACATCCCTACTAGGGTGTTATTTAATAGAAATAACTTGATAAAATTTTGATATGTATCATGTCAAACTGTGGGCCTTGCTGTTGACATTCAATTTGTTCAGTAGTTCGTAAATTTCAACAAAACATAAAAGAGGGAAAAATTCATGTTTCAGGGGGACATAATTAACTCATTTGTATCTCATTTATTGTGCAAAACAGTCATGTCGTTTTGCTCACAAGGGTCTTAAGCACAAAATAGGAGCATTGGTTTGACTAGATTGGACTTTATGATATGTATTAACACTGATTTTATTTAGACCTTGACATGCAAATGGCGGTTGTGAATAAAATCAGACAATTATGGCATATAAGAAGGTATTTCAAACGTCAAAAATGCTCATATTAGATACTATAGAGAACTCTAGACATGGCAGGAAGACTGTTTTTAGGAAAAAATGTTCATCCGTTGAGTTTGGGGTAAAAGATACATATTTCTGAAAAAGGCCCAAAACTCACCAGTTTGACAATTTGTCTTAAAATGGTCATTCTTACTATAATCAGATGTCTTAAATGTATTATATAGGAGCATTTTTAATGGCTGAAATGCCTCCCTTTATGCCATATTTGTGTAATATCATCCACAGCCGCCATTTGCATTTCAAGGTCAAAACTGAATATGTGTTTATACCTACATAAAGTCAAATCCGGTCAAACAAATGCTCCTACCCTGTGCTATAGACACCTGTGAGCATGACATCTGGGCTATTTTTCAGGTTTGGTTATTTTTGTGGCTTAGAATTATTCCATGCTACAACTTACCACAAAGTAACTTTATAGAAGAAATTGTTAGCATCTACATCAAATTATTTGTGATTTTAAGACACTACATGTCCAAACAAACATTTCGGTATATTCATGACTATTTTTGTGCAAATTTTAAGCTATTTATTCGTGTTTGAAATTCAACATTATTCTGCTATATAGATGACCCTTAAAGGTGCTTTACCAAAATTGTGAATTTCATGAACCTGGGGTCTCGGGTTTGCCCCTGGGGAGGGAGAAACTTTACTAAAGTTGATATAGGGAAATCACAATTTTGAATATCATTTGTTTGATTTCTATTGGAATTCATTCCAACTTTAACATTATCAGCATTGGATGATAGCTTGATGGTAATATTTCAAAACTCAGGTTACTGTTATGGCCCTTTGCCCGTTGGAAATTCTCGTATTTACCTGTTTTCCAGATGTTTTTCAGATACTGCTTGCTACATCAATTTGTTCCTTGGTGAGTGGCTTTATCATAATAGACTTCCAATGGAGTTGGAACCCTGTGGCAATATACCATTTGTTGCTGGAGTTATGACCCTTTGTACATTGCAAATCCACATTAATTATTTACTTTTTTTTTTTCTCGCTACTGATAATCAACATCAATTTGTTATCTAGTATGTAGCTTTGTCACAAGAAATTAGTTCAAATTTGAATCCTGTATCAGTATTCCATTTTTTGCTGGAGCTATAGCCCTTTGTACATTGGAAATTCACTTTAAATACCTGTTTTTCAGCCTTTTTTTTACCTCGCCTCTTGAGGAGAGGGAGCTTATTTTGTCATCCTGGTGTCAGTGCTGGTTTCTAAATGTGTTGAAAGGCATTTGCTCTAGAGTTCTAATAATTGGTTTCAGGGTTGCTTTAGGGGTTAACCATATTTTCCCTGAATGAAACATGTTTTATAATAATGATGATTTTAATGCTTTCTACAATTCAAAATCTCAAACTGAGTCTATTTTACCTTTGATATTGCAATACTTTTTTTTTTAAATGTTGGTATAGATTCCAGTTGGTGAACTCGCCCACTAATTCTAGTGCGAGGTATAGTGACATACACTGCGAGGTGAGCTTTGTACTGATGAGGGTACTCTTGTTTAGCTACCACTTGCCACATCAAATTGAAAATCAGTATGCGGCTTATTCATAATGGATTACAGATAAAGTTTGAACCCTGTATTAATATTCTCTATTTTGCTTTTGTTACGGCCCCTCACATATAGGAATTTTTTATCATTAACTACGTACTTGTATATTTTTTTGCTACCACATCTCACATCAGTATGCAACCTGATACAGGACTTTTCATGAATAAGGGATTAGAGTTTGAGTACAGTCCTTGTGTCGAATTCTATCTACTGCTAAAGTTATTTCGTTTATTTTGTTTAATGTCCTATTAACAGCCAAGGTCATTTAAGGACGTGCCAGGCTTTGGAGGTGGAGGAAAGCCGGAGAACCCGGAGAAAAACCACCGGCCAAGGCAACTGCCCCATGTGGATTTCGCGACTCGGAGGTGGAGGGCAGGTGATAAAGTGTCGGGACACCTTAACCACTCAACCACCACAGTCCCTACTCAAGTATTACAATTAGTATCAACCATATACGACCTCAGATGTTGTGTGGATGTTAAGCTCCATCAACCTGCCAACTGGGAACAAAGCATAATGCTTTTCATTTGGTGACCATGAACAACCCCCTTTCAATTAAGTAAGTTATTCTAGTATCAGTTTCTTGGAAAGTTCCTGATGGATCTCAGATTTCATGTAGGTTTCCCTTGTTTTCAAATATTAAAAGGAAAGATGAGAAAAGTAGAGAAACTGTTTTACATGGACCCAATAAAGTGAATTCAATGGTGGGTGCCAATGCTTTATCCTTATTAACTTTGCTTCATAATGTTCGACAATGAATCCAAGATGGCGACAGGTGGTCCTCTTTGGTCATCCATCAGCAATGTTGTGATCGAGCCTTTACCATGTTGTTTTAATGATCATACTTAACAGCATTTTGTCCATAGTGTTAGGATTATCTTGACCATAGATATTTCCTTGGGAAAGGTCCTGGAGCATTGACATCTAAAGGGAATGTCGGTGTCAAAACATGGTTTACTCTTTGGGCATTGAAGATATTTAGGATTTTTCAAGGTCATATCTGCAAGGTTAATGTGTCATGGAGTTAACATCTATTTTTAAATGGATGACTATGGCATACAATTTCTTTATTTCACCTGGCACGAAGAATCAAGTTATTTGGCCGATAGGTTCCTTGGGGTGATGCCCCCCTCCCCAACCCCACCCAAAAATGACCTTTATTCAAAGTAATATGGGTCAAATTTGTTAAAACAATTTCTCATTAACTTAAACACCTAGAATTGAGATGGTGTAAAAAATGGCCTTGACCTGTATTCAAGGTCACAAGTGTCAAATTTTGTTTTCTGATTACTGTAAATCACTTATATTTCGCGAGTTCTTAATTTCGCGAAATATAAGTGATTTACCTCACCTCATTCAACTTATTCGCGAATACATAATTTCGCGAATTCTGACCTCAAAATGACTTTAAATTCGCGAATGACGTTAACAGGTTGGCGATATTTCCATGTTGGTAGCCATTTTGTTGATGAGAGTCATGTGACGGTACAAGAAAAGTCATGTGAAATCGATGTTTGTCTATGCTGAATTGTATGTACCGTACCTGTATACGCCTCTAGGCTATATACCAGTGTCATGCCCGTTCATATATAGTTTTTCTGCATTATTTCAACGACATGACCACGCCACAGATCTCCAATTTAAAGAAAATAGTAACCAAAGATAATTTGCCGGTCCCTATTACGGAAACAGTTAACAAAGCGATGTGAAGTACGACATACATGTAAGCTTACATAGACAACAGCACAGGTGATAAAGTACGACGTCTTCCGGGTGACCATCCGGGATCCTCGGGACCGGACCTACTGCGCTTAAACTAAATCATCGCCTAGAAGGTATTTTAGTCCGCGTTCAACTACAATATTAGTGTTCAGCAGGTTTTTTGTGTGTGAAATTTTGGTGTTTTGTGATATAAAATTACACTCTGATATAAGTATATAATCTATCATTCTATTATTACTTTAATGTCGATGTCTGTTCACCAACTAAAGATTACGATAGATTCAAAATGGACGCCACTGATCCTTGTCATTCTTATATAAATATTCGCGAGGAATTTGAATTCGCGTTCGACTCTCCTCGCGAATTAACGCGAAAATAAATCCCACGCGAAATATAAGTAATTTACAGTAACTGAAGACAGAGAATCGGCTAGATCTTGATCATACTTCACAACATTGCTGCCTGCATCCAAGTGTTCAGGGACTTGGTACAAACTCCTAACCATCAGTCCATAAACATGTACAATAATATACATTGTATATCTATATGGCATGTGAATTAGGAATTTGTCCCAAGTCCCTGTACCTTAGAGTGTTTCAAAGTTCAATGTAACCTCATATTTTATAGTGAAAGCGTAGTGTGTTTAAATGTGTCAGTGTTAAATGGATGACAAGTATAAAATCAGTTCCCAGGGGGATGGTAAATGGATGACTAGTATAAAATGACTTCCCAGAGGGATGGTAAATGGATGACTAGTATAAAATGAGTTCCCAGAGGGACTATAAATGGATGACAAGTATAAAATGAGTTCCCAGAGGGATGTTAAATGGATGACTAGTATAAAATGACTTCCCAGAGGGACTATAAATGGATGACTAGTATAAAATGACTTCCCAGAGGGATGATAAATGGATGACTAGTATAAAATGAGTTCCCAAGGGGATGTTAAATGGATGACTAGTATAAAATGAGTTCCCAGAGGGACTATAAATGGATGACTAGTATAAAATGACTTCCCAGAGGGATGATAAATGGATGACTAGTATAAAATGAGTTCCCAGAGGGATGTTAAATGGATGACTAGTATAAAATGAGTTCCCAGAGGGATGTTAAATGGATGCCTAGTATAAAATGAGTTTCCAGAGGGATGTTAAATGGATGACTAGTATAAAATGAGTTCCCAGAGGGACGATAAATGGATGACAAGTATAAAATGAGTTCCCAGAGGGATGTTAAACGGATGACTAGTACAAAATGAGTTCCCAGAGGGATGTTAAATGGATGACTAGTATAAAATGAGTTCCCAGAGGGACGATAAATGGATGACAAGTATAAAATGAGTTCCCAGAGGGATGTTAAACGGATGACTAGTATAAAATGAGTTCCCAGAGGGATGTTAAATGGATGACAGTATAAAATGAGTTCCCAGAGGGACGATAAATGGATGACTAGTATAAAATGAGTTCCCAGGGGGATGTTAAATGGATGACAAGTATAAAATGAGTTCCCAGAGGGATGTTAAACGGATGACTAGTATAAAATGAGTTCCCAGAGGGATGTTAAATGGATGATTAGTATAAAATGAGTTCCCAGAGGGACGATAAACGGATGACTAGTATAAAATGAGTTCCCAGAGGGATGTTAAATGGATGACTAGTATAAAATGAGTTCCCAGAGGGACGATAAACGGATGACTAGTATAAAATGACTTCCCAGAGGGATGTTAAATGGATGACTAGTATAAAATGAGTTCCCAGAGGGACGATAAATGGATGACTAGTATAAAATGAGGTCCCAGAGGGACGATAAATGGATGACTAGTATAAAATGAGTTCCCAGAGGGACGATAAACGGATGACTAGTATAAAATGAGTTCCCAGAGGGATGTTAAATGGATGACTAGTATAAAATGAGTTCCCAGAGGGACGATAAATGGATGACAATATAAAATGAGTTCCCAGAGGGATGTTAAATGGATGACAAGTATAAAATGAGTTCCCAGAGGGACGATAAATGGATGACTAATATAAAATGAGTTCCCAGAGGGATGTTAAATGGATGACTAATATAAAATGAGTTCCCAGAGGGATGACAAATGGATGACTAGTATAAAATGAGTTCCCAGAGGGAGGAAAAATGGATGACTAGTATAAAATGAGTTCCCAGAGGGATGTTAAATGGATGACTAGTATAAAATGAGTTCCCAGAGGGAGGAAAAATGGATGACTAGTATAAAATGAGTTCCCAGAGGGATGTTAAATGGATGACTAGTATAAAATGAGTTCCCAGAGGGATGTTAAATGGATGACTAGTATAAAATGAGTTCCCAGAGGGATGTTAAATGGATGACTAGTATAAAATGAGTTCCCAGAGGGACGTTAAATGGATGACTAGTATAAAATGAGTTCCCAGAGGGATGTTAAATGGATGACTAGTATAAAATGAGTTCCCAGAGGGATGATAAATGGATGACTAGTATAAAATGAGTTCCCAGAGGGACGATAAATGGATGACTAGTATAAAATGAGTTCCCAGAGGGATGTTAAATGGATGACTAGTATAAAATGAGTTCCCAGAGGGATGTTAAATGGATGACTAGTATAAAATGAGTTCCCAGAGGGACGATAAATGGATGACTAGTATAAAATGAGTTCCCAGAGGGATGTTAAATGGATGACTAGTATAAAATGAGTTCCCAGAGGGACGATAAATGGATGACTAGTATAAAATGAGTTCCCAGAGGGACGTTAAATGGATGACTAGTATAAAATGAGTTCCCAGAGGGACGATAAATGGATGACTAGTATAAAATGAGTTCCCAGAGGGATGTTAAATGGATGACAAGTATAAAATGAGTTCTCAGAGGGATGTTAAATGGATGACTAGTATAAAATGAGTTCCCAGAGGGATGTTAAATGGATGACTAGTATAAAATGAGTTCTCAGAGGGACGTTAAATGGATGACTAGTATAAAATGAGTTCCCAGAGGGACGATAAATGGATGACTAGTATAAAATGAGTTCCCAGAGGGACGATAAATGGATGACTAGTATAAAATGAGTTCCCAGAGGGATGTTAAATGGATGACAAGTATAAAATGAGTTCTCAGAGGGATGTTAAATGGATGACTAGTATAAAATGAGTTCCCAAGGGGATGTTAAATGGATGACTAGTATAAAATGAGTTCCCAGAGGGATGTTAAATGGATGACTAGTATAAAATGAGTTCCCAGAGGGATCTTGGCATCTACCATAATATGATCATATTTCTTTGTACTGTACATATGTAAGAGTATTTAAAGAAGTAGAAAAGATGACTCAGTTTTCATATTCTTGTATTAAAAATCAGTAAACATAACAATTAATATGGTCGGAATCTTCTTGATGCCTTCATCAGAGCGATTCGTTGTTTGTCTTCCTCAAACTTTATTCTCAATTCTGCTATTTCTGTGGAAGAATCAAAGTGAATTCATAAGTATACAATTGTATATAATGTTAAGATGACAGTAACTAACACTGATGAAATACTGTTTTCAAATGAAAAATTTTACTAGAAAATGACATGAATGTCCCCCTCTCCAATGCAAAGAACTTATAATTGGTGCTAGGATACCATGGTGTAAATATGAATCAAAATTTTTGATGGGTTCTCAAGACATGACATTGATTAGAAATGACACAGGACACATTGTGTCCATTGAGCAGAGGCCAAAGGTGACCATTGACCTTTAAACCCTGACCTATGTCCACCAGAATATTATCAGGGTAGTCCTCGATGTAAAGATAGGGTGTAAATATGAACCAAGTTTGGTAAGGGGTTCTCAAGAATTACTATGGAATGTGTCCTGTGCAGAAGGGATAATAGGTGACTTGACCACTTCAAACTTGATCAATAACAACCAGAATATGATTCTATTGTGTCAATATGAACTAAATCTGTTTTGGACTCTTAAGACATATGTCAATGATTCACAACAGGAAAGGATAAACAGAGATGGGTAAGTATATATACCGCCCCGCCCCCGCCTCATCCCCACCCACACACTAGATGGTGAAGGCATAAACAAAATCACATACTTTTTGTGTATCTTATGTAATTACAACAGATAAGGTCAGATGAAGGGAGACTAAAATATTCAAGATTAAAATACTTACGTTCCCTCTTTGTTTCCCTAATTTGGAACGAATAGAAATTCAGCAACTCCTACAAAGGGGGAAATAATTGTTAGTTTTTAAATCAAATACATGTGATGTCTGCATATAATTTTAACCATTGAAGAATTGGTTTCCCTTCACCCAAATGCAGGCTGCCCTCAATAAGGAAAAAAACCCAACACTTTTTGTTAAAGTAAAGTTCAGCATCTACTGTTGACATTGTGATAATAGGCAGGTAAAATTGAAAATACAAGTGAAATCATTTTAGTCCAACACAAGTTTTAACTACTTTAAGCACATTGATAGATATCAAGTTTAAAATAGTTCACTAGTTGTTTACCTTGTCTTTTCTTTTCTTTTTTTCTCGGGCTGTAACTTTTTTCTCTTGTGACTCCTTCCATGGAACACCCTTATTTTTACCATGTCTTGTGACTGTCACCCAGCCATCGTCATCGGGCACACCCTCCATATCCTTGGCTTTCTGTTTCTCCTGTAGACAAACCATAATGTTGTTACGTTGATGTTAGGAATGTCAAACAATTCAATTTGTTTAGGAAGACAGTCTGTCAATAAGTTGGTATCTTTTTTTAAAGTCTGGCTGCTGAAAAAATTCATTCCAAATAAATAATGAAAACAAGAGGCCCATGAGCCTTTACAGTCACCTGAGTTTTGAAATATTTAAGTTAATCTAAAGTTAGAATGAATTCCAATAGAAATCAAACAAATGACAGTAAAAACTAGTCAACTATAGTAAAGTTTACCCTGCCCCAGGGGGAAACTTGGGACCCAAGGGTCATGAAATTCACAAATTTTGGTAAAGCACCTTAAGACATATACAGGGATTATTTGATTCTACCTTATTTAGGTATTGAGAAGAAGTTTTTTGAAATTTTCTCTTTTTGGCCTCGACATGCATCCCATACTGATAATTCTAACAAAGTGTGTATTATTTCCAATGGCAACTGGAAAAAATAATGCTCAAAAATATGGTTTCCCTTTATAAACTATAGTTAACTTCTCCCAGGTGGAATCATGAGACCCCAGGGTCATGAAATTCACAATTTTGGTAAAGGACCTAAAGACCTTTCTATATGTAAAGAGCATCTTATTCTACCATATCTGTGAGTGTAGAAGATTTTTGAAATTTTAGTCAATTTGACTATTTTTTGCCTGCCCCTCAGGCCCCCTGGGGGGTCAGGACCATATAATTCACAATTTTGATTGACATTTTACGATGGAAGCTTCCTGTTTAATTTCATTGAACTTGGTTCAGTGGTTTTTGAGAAGAAGTCAAAAATGTAAATTGTTTACAACAGACGACACCAGACAAAAGGTGATCACAATAGGTCATCTGAGACTTCGACTCAGGTAACCCTAAAACCTAGAAAATGTCTGTAAGACATAAATTGCCCTTGCTGCACCCGATTTCCTGGCGGGGCATAGTTACCAAGTAATCTGATCCAATATTTTGTTTCTGCTTAGATTGACTTATCCAGTGCTTTTGCAAAGAAAGTGCTTGCTTTTGATATCTTTTCAGACTGAAAGGTCAAATATCAATGTCACCTGGTATAAATAGAAAATCAGTCTGTGCACATCATCTTTTTTTGTTGGGTTCTGTAGTGCCAATCGCTATGTAACCCCCTAGATAAGCTCAGGTCTTAAAATAGCTATGTGACCCCTAGTTAAGCTCAGGTTTAAAAATAGCTTTGTAACCCCCAAGTTAAGCTCAAATTAAAAACAAGAGATCCCAGAGGGATCTTGGCGCCCACCATTGAATGTTCTTCATAGGTTCCATGTCAGATTGATCTTTTCTCTACTTTTCTCTTCTTCTAAGTCTTACTAATCTGTGTAAACTCAGAAGAAACCTCTAGTACTTTTCAAACAAGGGAAACCTATATATAAAATTTAAGATTTAGGTACCAAGGGGAACCTATATATACTATATATATGGAATTTGAGAAAGATTCCTTCAGTGCTTTCTGAGAAATAGTGATAACAAACTTCAATTGTCAAAATCCAAGATGGCTGCTTGTCGGCCATGTTGTTTTCCGATTGGTCTCAAAATGCAATATGCATAACTAGGCACCTGGGGGAACCTACATATGAAATTTCAGGAAGATCCCTTCATTAGTTTCTTAGTAATAGTGATAACCAGTTTCAATTTTCGAAATCCAAGATGGCTGCCTGTCGGCCATTCTCAAAATGCAATATGCATAACTAGGCACCAAGGGGAACCTACATATGAAATTGGAGAAAGATCCAATCAACACTTTCTCAGAAATAGCGATAACAAACTTCTATGGTCAAAATCCAAGATGGCTGCCTGTCGGCCATGTTGTTTTCCGATCAGTCCCAAAATGCGATATGCATTACTAGGCACCAAGGGGAACCTACACATGAAATCTGAGAAAGATCCCTTCAGTACTTTCTCAGAAATGGCAATAACAAACTTTAATGGTCAAAATCCAAGATGGCGGCCTGTCGGCCATGTTGTTTTCAGATCGGTCTCAAAATGCAATATGCATAACTAGGCACTAAGGGGAACCTACATATGAAATTTGAGAAAGATCCCTTCGGTTCTTTTTGAGAAATAGCGATAACAATCTTCAATTGTCAAAATCCAAGATGGCTGCCTGTCGGCCATGTTGTTTTCCGATTGGTCTCAAAATGCAATATGCATAACTAGGCACCAAGGGGAACCTACATATGAAATTTGAGAAAGATCCCTTCTGTTCTTTTTGAGAAATAGCGATAACAATCTTCAATTGTCAAAATCAGTACTTTCTTAGAAATAGCGATAACAAACTTCAATGGTCAAAATCCAAGATGGCGGCCTGTCGGCCATGTTGTTTTCAGATCGGTCCCAAAATGCAATATGCATAACTAGGCACCAAGGGAAACCTACATATAAAATTTGAGAAAGATCCCTTCAGTACTTTCTTAGAAATAGCGATAACAAACTTCAATTGTCAAAATCCAAGATGGCTGCCTGTCGGCCATGTTGTTTTCCGATCAGTCCCAAAATGCAATATGCATAACTAGGCACCAAGGGGAACCTACATATGAAATTTGAGAAAGATCCCTTCAGTACTTTCTTAGAAATAGCGATAACAAACTTCAATGGTCAAAATCCAAGATGGCTGCCCGTCGGCCATGTTGTTTTCCGATCGGTCCCAAAATGCAATATGCATAACTAGGCACCAAGGGGAACCTACATATGAAATTTGAGAAAGATCCCTTCAGCTCTTTCTCAGAAATAGCGATAACAAACTTCTATGATCAAAATCCAAGATGGCTGCCTGTCGGCCATGTTGTTTTCCGATCAGTCCCAAAATGCAATATGCATAACTAAGCACTAAGGGGAACCTACATATGAAATTTGAGAAAGATCCCTTCAGCTCTTTTTCAGAAATAGCGATAACAAACTTCAATGGTCAAAATCCAAGATGGCTGCCTGTCGGCCATGTTGTTTTCCGATCGGTCCCAAAATGCAATATGCATAACTAGGCACCAAGGGGAACCTACATATGAAATTTGAGAAAGATCCCTTCAGCTCTTTCTCAGAAATAGCGATAACAAACTTCAATGATCAAAATCCAAGATGGCTGCCTGTCGGCCATGTTGTTTTCCGATCGGTCCCAAAATGCAATATGCATAACTAGGCACCAAGGGGAACCTACATATGAAATTTGAGAAAGATCCCTTCAGTACTTTCTGAGGATTAGCGATAACAAGAATTGTTTACGGACGGACGGACGGACGGAGGGACGGACGGACGGACGACGGACCACGGACGCAGGGCGATTTGAATAGCCCACCATCTGATGATGGTGGGCTAAAAAGAAAAGAGTTTTATAATCTGATTACTCAATAATGATTAATAAATATTTAGTTACTTCAGATTCTTTTCCCCCTGAAATACAACATTTCCCCTGTGTAAACATTACCTCATCCACCCGAGCATCATATTCAGCCATGTACGTGTCAATCTCCTGTTGCAGATCTTCAACATTTATCCTCTCTTCTTCGTAATTTTTACACCACTCTGTAAAGTCATAAATACGGTAATAGTTAGGTCATGGACAGTTAACCTGTTGTGTATACTGGTAATACAGTAATGGCTAGGTAGGGTACAGTTAACCTGTTATGTATACTGGTAATACAGTAATGGGTAGGTAGTGTACAGTTAACCTGTTGTGTATACTGGTAATACAGTGATGGCTAGGTAGGGTACAATTAACCTGTTGTGTATACTGGTAATACAGTAATGGCCAGGTAGGGTACAGTTAACCTGTTATGTATACTGGTAATACAGTGATGTCTAGGTAGGGTACAGTTAACCTGTTATGTATACTGGTAATACAGTAATGGGTAGGTAGTGTACAGTTAACCTGTTGTGTATACTGGTAATTCAGTGATGGCTAGGTAGGGTACAATTAACCTGCTGTGTATACTGGTAATACAGTAATGGCCAGGTAGGGTACAGTTAACCTGTTGTGTATACTGGTAATACAGTAATGGCTACGTAGGGTACAGTTAACCTGTTGTGTATACTGGTAATACAGTGATGGCTAGGTAGGGTACAGTTAACCTGTTGTGTATACTGGTAATACAGTGATGGCTAGGTAGGGTACAGTTAACCTGTTGTGTATACTGGTAATACAGTAATGGCTAGGTAGGGTACAGTTAACCTGTTGTGTATACTGGTAATACAGTAATGGCTAGGTAGGGTACAGTCAACCTGTTGTGTATACTGGTAATACAGTGATGGCTAGGTAGGGTACAGTTAACCTGTTGTGTATACTGGTAATACAGTAATGGCTAGGTAGGGTACAGTTAACCTGTTGTGTATACTGGTAATACAGTAATGGCTTGGTAGGGTACAATTAACCTGTTGTGTATACTGGTAATACAGTAATGGCTAGGTTGGGTACAGTTAACCTGTTGTGTATACTGGTAATACAGTGATGGCAAGGTAGACTAAGTGTACAGTTAACCTGTTGTGTATACTGGTAATACAGTGATGGCAAGGTAGACTAAGTGTACAGTTAACCTGTTGTGTATACTGGTAATACAGTGATGGCTAGGTAGGGTACAGTTAACCTGTTGTGTATACTGGTAATATAGTGATGGCTAGGTAGGGTACAGTTAACCTGTTGTGTATACTGGTAATACAGTAATGGCTATGTAGTGTATTGTTAACCTGTTGTGTATACTGGTAATACAGTAATGGCTAGGTAGGGTACAGTTAACCTGTTGTGTATACTGGTAATACAGTGATGGCTAGGTAGTGTACAGTTAACCTGTTGTGTATACTGGTAATACAGTGATGGCTAGGTAGTGTATTGTTAACCTGTTGTGTATACTGGTAATACAGTAATGGCTAGGTAGTGTACAGTTAACCTGTTGTGTATACTGGTAATACAGTGATGGCTGGGTAGGGTACAGTTAACCTGTTGTGTGTACTGGTAATACAGTGATGGCTAGGTAGTGTATTGTTAACCTGTTGTGTATACTGGTAATACAGTGATGTCTAGGTAGGGTACAGTTAACCTGTTGTGTATACTGGTAATACAGTGATGGCTAGGTAGGGTACAGTTAACCTGTTGTGTATACTGGTAATACAGTAATGGCTAGGTAGGGTACAGTTAACCTGTTGTGTATACTGGTAATACAGTGATGGCTAGGTAGGGTACAGTTAACCTGTTAGGTATACTGGTAATACAGTAATGGCTAGGTAGGGTACAGTTAACCTGTTGTGTATACTGGTAATACAGTGATGGCTAGGTAGTGTATTGTTAACCTGTTGTGTATACTGGTAATACAGTGATGGGTAGGTAGGGTACAGTTAACCTGTTATGTATACTGGTAATACAGTAATGGCTGGGTAGTGTATAGTTAACCTGTTGTGTATACTGGTAATACAGTAATGGGTAGGTAGTGTACATTTAACCTGTTATGTATACTGGTAATACAGTGATGACTAGGTAGTGTACAGTTAACCTGTTGTGTATACTGGTAATACAGTAATGGGTAGGTAGGGTACAGTTAACCTGTTGTGTATACTGGTAATACAGTAATGGCTGGGTAGGGTACAGTATAACCTGTTGTGTATACTGGTAATACAGTAATGGCTAGGTAGGGTACAGTTAACCTGTTGTGTATACTGGTAATACAGTGATGGCTACGTAGGGTACAGTTAACCTGTTGTGTATACTGGTAATACAGTGATGGCTAGGTAGGGTACAGTTAACCTGTTGTGTATACTGGTAATACTGTGATGGCAAGGTAGACTAAGTGTACAGTTAACCTGTTGTGTATACTGGTAAAACAGTGATGGGTAGGTAGGGTACAGTTAACCTGTTGTGTATACTGGTAATACAGTGATGGCTAGGTAGGGTACAGTTAACCTGTTGTGTATACTGGTAATACAGTAATGGCTATGTAGTGTATTGTTAACCTGTTGTGTATACTGGTAATACAGTAATGGCTAGGTAGGGTACAGTTAACCTGTTGTGTATACTGGTAATACAGTGATGGGTAGGTAGTGTACAGTTAACCTGTTGTGTATACTGGTAATACAGTGATGGCTGGGTAGGGTACAGTTAACCTGTTGTGTGTACTGGTAATACAGTGATGGCTAGGTAGTGTATTGTTAACCTGGTGTGTATACTGGTAATACAGTGATGGCTAGGTAGTGTATTGTTAACCTGTTGTGTATACTGGTAATACAGTGATGTCTAGGTAGGGTACAGTTAACCTGTTGTGTATACTGGTAATACAGTGATGGCTAGGTAGGGTACAGTTAACCTGTTGTGTATACTGGTAATACAGTAATGGCTAGGTAGGGTACAGTTAACCTGTTGTGTATACTGGTAATACAGTGATGGCTAGGTAGTGTATTGTTAACCTGTTGTGTATACTGGTAATACAGTGATGGCTAGGTAGGGTACAGTTAACCTGTTATGTATACTGGTAATACAGTAATGGCTGGGTAGTGTATGGTTAACCTGTTGTGTATACTGGTAATACAGTAATGGCTGGGTAGGGTACAGTTAACCTGTTGTGTATACTGGTAATACAGTAATGGGTAGGTAGGGTACAGTTAACCTGTTGTGTATACTGGTAATACAGTGATGGGTAGGTAGGGTACAGTTAACCTGTTGTGTATACTGGTAATACAGTAATGGCTAGGTAGGGTACAGTTAACCTGTTGTGTATACTGGTAATACAGTAATGGCTAGGTAGTGTACAGTTAACCTGTTGTGTATACTGGTAATACAGTAATGGCTAGGTAGGGTACAGTTAACCTGTTGTGTATACTGGTAATACAGTGATGGCTATGTAGGGTACAGTTAACCTGTTGTGTATACTGGTAATACAGTGATGGCTAGGTAGGGTACAGTTAACCTGTTGTGTATACTGGTAATACAGTAATGGCTAGGTAGGGTACAGTTAACCTGTTGTGTATACTGGTAATACAGTAATGGCTAGGTAGGGTACAGTTAACCTGTTGTGTATACTGGTAATACAGTGATGGCTATGTAGGGTACAGTTAACCTGTTGTGTATACTGGTAATACAGTGATGGCTAGGTAGGGTACAGTCAACCTGTTGTGTATACTGGTAATACAGTAATGGCTACGTAGGGTACAGTTAACCTGTTGTGTATACTGGTAATACAGTGATGGCTAGGTAGGGTACAGTTAACCTGTTGTGTATACTGGTAATACAGTAATGGCTGGGTAGGGTACAATTAACCTGTTGTGTATACTGGTAATACAGTGATGGCTAGGTAGGGTACAGTTAACCTGTTGTGTATACTGGTAATACAGTGATGGCTAGGTAGTGTATAGTTAACCTGTTGTGTATACTGGTAATACAGTGATGGCTAGGTAGTGTATTGTTAATCTGTTGTGTATACTGGTAATACAGTGATGGGTAGGTAGGGTACAGTTAACCTGTTGTGTATACTGGTAATACAGTAATGGCTAGGTAGGGTACAGTTAACCTGTTGTGTATACTGGTAATACAGTAATGGCTAGGTAGGGTACAGTTAACCTGTTGTGTATACTGGTAATACAGTAATGGCTATGTAGTGTACAGTTAACCTGTTATGTATACTGGTAATACAGTGATGGCTAGGTAGGGTACAGTTAACCTGTTGTGTATACTGGTAATACAGTAATGGGTATGTAGGGTACAGTTAACCTGTTGTGTATACTGGTAATACAGTAATGGCTATGTAGTGTATTGTTAACCTGTTGTGTATACTGGTAATACAGTAATGGGTATGTAGGGTACAGTCAACCTGTTGTGTATACTGGTAATACAGTAATGGGTATGTAGGGTACAGTTAACCTGTTGTGTATACTGGTAATACAGTAATGGGTATGTAGGGTACAGTTAACCTGTTGTGTATACTGGTAATACAGTAATGGCTGGGTAGGGTACAATTAACCTATTGTGTATACTGGTAATACAGTAATGGGTATGTAGGGTACAGTTAACCTGTTGTGTATACTGGTAATACAGTAATGGGTAGGTAGTGTACATTTAACCTGTTGTGTATACTGGTAATACAGTAATGGCTAGGTAGGGTACAGTTAACCTGTTGTGTATACTGGTAATACAGTGATGGCTAGGTAGGGTACAGTTAACCTGTTGTGTATACTGGTAATACAGTAATGGCTAGGTAGGGTACAGTTAACCTGTTGTGTATACTGGTAATACAGTGATGGCTAGGTAGTGTATTGTTAACCTGTTGTGTATACTGGTAATACAGTGATGGCTAGGTAGGGTACAGTTAACCTGTTATGTATACTGGTAATACAGTAATGGCTGGGTAGTGTATGGTTAACCTGTTGTGTATACTGGTAATACAGTAATGGCTGGGTAGGGTACAGTTAACCTGTTGTGTATACTGGTAATACAGTAATGGGTAGGTAGGGTACAGTTAACCTGTTGTGTATACTGGTAATACAGTAATGGGTAGGTAGGGTACAGTTAACCTGTTGTGTATACTGGTAATACAGTAATGGCTAGGTAGGGTACAGTTAACCTGTTGTGTATACTGGTAATACAGTGATGGCTACGTAGGGTACAGTTAACCTGTTGTGTATACTGGTAATACAGTGATGGCTAGGTAGGGTACAGTCAACCTGTTGTGTATACTGGTAATACAGTAATGGCTACGTAGGGTACAGTTAACCTGTTGTGTATACTGGTAATACAGTGATGGCTAGGTAGGGTACAGTTAACCTGTTGTGTATACTGGTAATACAGTAATGGCTGGGTAGGGTACAATTAACCTGTTGTGTATACTGGTAATACAGTGATGGCTAGGTAGTGTATTGTTAATCTGTTGTGTATACTGGTAATACAGTGATGGGTAGGTAGGGTACAGTTAACCTGTTGTGTATACTGGTAATACAGTAATGGCTAGGTAGGGTACAGTTAACCTGTTGTGTATACTGGTAATACAGTAATGGCTATGTAGTGTACAGTTAACCTGTTATGTATACTGGTAATACAGTGATGGCTAGGTAGGGTACAGTTAACCTGTTATGTATACTGGTAATACAGTAATGGGTAGGTAGTGTACAGTTAACCTGTTGTGTATACTGGTAATACAGTAATGGGTAGGTAGTGTACAGTTAACCTGTTGTGTATACTGGTAATACAGTAATGGGTAGGTAGTGTACAGTTAACCTGTTGTGTATACTGGTAATACAGTAATGGCTAGGTAGTGTACAGTTAACCTGTTGTGTATACTGGTAATACAGTAATGGCTAGGTAGGGTACAGTTAACCTGTTGTGTATACTGGTAATACAGTAATGGCTAGGTAGTGTACAGTATAACCTGTTGTGTATACTGGTAATACAGTAATGGCTAGGTAGTGTACAGTTAACCTGTTGTGTATACTGGTAATACAGTAATGGCTGGGTAGGGTACAATTAACCTGTTGTGTATACTGGTAATACAGTGATGGCTAGGTAGGGTACAGTTAACCTGTTGTGTATACTGGTAATACAGTATTGGCTAGGTAGTGTATGGTTAACCGGTTATGTATACTGGTAATACAGTGATGGCTAGGTAGTGTATTGTTAACCTGTTGTGTATACTGGTAATACAGTGATGGCTAGGTAGGGTACAGTTAACCTGTTGTGTATACTGGTAATACAGTGATGGCTAGGTAGGGTACAGTCAACCTGTTGTGTATACTGGTAATACAGTGATGGCTAGGTAGGGTATTGTTAACCTGTTGTGTATACTGGTAATACAGTGATGGCTAGGTAGGGTACAGTTAACCTGTTGTGTATACTGGTAATATAGTGATGGCTTGGTAGGGTACAGTTAACCTGTTGTGTATACTGGTAATACAGTGATGGCTAGGTAGGGTACAGTTAACCTGTTGTGTATACTGGTAATACAGTGATGGCTAGGTAGTGTATTGTTAACCTGGTGTGTATACTGGTAATACAGTAATGGGTAGGTAGTGTACAGTTAACCTGTTGTGTATACTGGTAATACAGTAATGGGTAGGTACACAGGGGCTTGGCACGATTTTCCAAATGATAGTCTATATATATATGTATATAGTATCAAGGGTAGTAACTACAAAGAGGGGGAAGACGAACGTATTTAAAAAAATATAATTTGTCGTATTCTGCGGGTCAAAAATCTTAGTGACACATACATTACCTTAAAGAGAAATGTTTTATCTTTCCAATGAGTGTTCGATGAACAAAATTGGCCAAGTATTATCCAAGTTATGACCTGACGAATTCGGAAATAGATGCCGAAATGGCTAGGTCGGAATCTCCCTGTCCGGTTGAATAGTCGCCTCGCCTCTAATGGGTACCTCAATAACCATTCAGAAATCGAAAAATCGACGCTTGCAGCGGTATACAGTAACCATAACTATGTCCATATAGGATGTCGGTTGGTTATGTTATCCGTCATGTGCCGTAGCCAATTCCATATTACATCACCGAGCTTACCGTCTTCAAAAAGAACCACCATCTTTCCCTTCATTCGGAACGCTTCTTGGCTGTACCACCACTTGTAACGACATAAACAAAATCACGAAAGGTTAGGGAAAGATGGCGGTGTTTTTGAAGACGGTAAGCTCGGTGATGTAATATGGAATTGGCTACGGCACATGACGGATAACATAACCAACCAACATCCTATATTGACATAGTTATGGTTACTGTATACCGCTGCAAGCGTCGATTTTTCGATTTCTGAATGGTTATTGAGGTACCCATTAGAGGCGAGGCGACTATTCAACCGGACAGGGAGATTCCGACCTAGCCATTTCGGCATCTATTTCCGAATTCGTCAGGTCATAACTTGGATAATACTTGGCCAATTTTGTTCATCGAACACTCATTGGAAAGATAAAACATTTCTCTTTAAGGTAATGTATGTGTCACTAAGATTTTTGACCCGCAGAATACGACAAATTAATTTTTTTTAAATACGTTCGTCTTCCCCCTCTTTGTAGTTACTACCCTTGATACTATATACATATATATATGGACTATCATTTGGAAAATCGTGCCAAGCCCCTGTGGGTAGGTAGGGTACAGCTAACCTGTTGTGTATACTGGTAATACAGTAATGGCTAGGTAGGGTACAGTTAACCTGTTGTGTATACTGGTAATACAGTAATGGCTAGGTAGGGTACAGTTAACCTGTTGTGTATACTGGTAATACAGTAATGGCTTGGTAGGGTACAGTTAACCTGTTTTATTTTCTGGTAATACAGTACTGTAATGGCTGATAGAAGTTACAGCGACTTCAGCAATGCTATTGCTGTTCGCTTATTAGTTCTTGTCCTTGGATAGTAATGCCTTATTGTATTTTTAATTACTTACTACCCATTCCTGTGCCTGTACATTTGTGAGGGTCATCCAATGATATAATTAGTGGTTTGCTGTATGGAATATTCTTTGCTTTCTTGATGGCATCTGGCTTTCTGAATACTATGTATGCCACCTTGAAACCCTGTAAGGTAAATAATATCACATGGATATGGTAGTATTAAAAAACAAATAGTATCAGTGTATTGTACATAAAAACAACATTATCTACTGGTGTATAAAATGTGTAAACTAGTATGTTTCAATTTTAAGAAAGCTCCAGAATACTTAAATTTGAGTCATCCTATCAAAAATATCCATCTGAAATATCTGAGGTATCTGGGGCTTTCATAGTATCCAATTTGGTACACAGCTTTCTACTGAACATCAAGCAAATTGCCCACCCTTGCATGTCCCTGAAAATAAGAGGGCAGATGGCCTGAATTGCTCACATGGCTAGTAATTAGTTTTAATTCATAACAGGTAAAGGAAAATTACTATTTCAAATGTTCATGTTGTCTCTATGTTAGTGATATTTGAGAAGTATCTTGAAGTTTTTAACATATTTGATTCACCACTGTGAACTTAAGAGTTCAAGGTCACCAGTATTCAGAAACTTTTGAGCATTTCAACCTTGGAATGGTACATACTCGTAAAATATCAGGGCATATAATTATTATGGGTATTCTGAAATTTGAGAAAAAAAAATGTGAAGTGTTTAGTGCATTTGACCCCTGCAACCTTGACAACAGAAAAAGGTCATTGGTATGAGGAAATCTCATAGCTTGCACTCCATACCAAGCACCTACTGGTAAACACAATTATTCTGGTCTTCTAGAAGGTTAGAAAAATCTCAAATGAATTTTAAAACTTTAGACCCCTGTGACATGGAAAATAGGTCAAGGTCATTTATATCAGTTATAAACTTTATAATGAAACGTAATGTGTATCATTTGACAGCTAGGTACTGTGATCTATTTTTAGCATTAGTGGAGGAAGCAATAATTAAGTATATTTTTTTATTATTCACATTAGTAAACTCTTTCTGTAATTTGTTGAAATAAGCTTTATGCATTTTATATAAGTGTTATGCAGTTTTATAACTCGTGGTTTAAATTGTACATTATTTTGCAGGAAATAAGCGTTATGCATTTTCGTTGTTGTAAGCGACCTCGTGGACATGTATATAAACACGTGGACGCCGCCGGCACGGACATTCCCTGTACTCGTACGAGGATTAGCATGAGCAGGTAAGTCTACGAAGACTTGATACATGTAGGTAGCTCAGCGGAAGTCTGGGAAGGCTTGGCAGGTATTCCTGTGTGCTCTGGTGGTACACGCCGGCGTACCGGAGCAGGTTAAAAGTGCCGGCGTACTGAGCCGGTGGTGCCGGGTCTGGCAGCAGGTGCCGGCGGTGTACTCGGTGTAACACCTTTCTATCCATGTCCACGAGGTGGCGCAAGTCACTGATACATTACATTACAACGGAATAAATATAGAAACTAATCGCAGAGACTTTGTTCTTTGTCGTACAGAACCCTATACGTTACAATAACACTCCATCCTAGTCACCTGCTGGCAAAATATCTTGATTTTATGGAACTTGAGAAAACGGATTCTCAAAGGAATTTTCCTTATCTGACCATGTAATAGGACCCAAGGTAAATGAGGAATGTTATAACTCTCAGTCCCAGAATCCCTCTGACAAATCATATGGCATCTTGCTCTTCTAGCACTTATGAAGATGGAAGATTTCTGAAGTCTTTTACATACTTCTCTGACCTTGAAAATATGTCAAGGTCATTTGTATGAGGAAACTTTACAGCAATTTAAAACAGGTGTCTTATAGCCAAATAGCAGGTTTCCAGAACTTGAGAAGATTCTATAAAGATTTTTTTACCTACTTGACCCCTGTGACCTTGAACATTAATTGGTCACAGTAATTTACTAGTATATGAGAAAATGTTAGCACTTTTAGGCATGGTACCTGCTGTTAATGATAATATCTAAACAGATATAGAAAACTATGGTTTATTCTCACCTCATGCAATTTCACAGTTGGAAAGTATTTAGAGGCATCTTTGAGTGGAGGTCCACTGGACGGCTTCTCATGGAGATAAACACGGAGGACTTTTCCAAAAGGAGAGAACATGTGTCTCAAATGTTCCTTAAAGAAACAACTTATATGTCATTCACATATGTGTAGGTAGTATGACAGGTAGTAATATATATATATATATATATTGACATGTGAAATGTTAGATTCACAGGGTAGGTTAGCATTGAAGTAGAATCATTTCCATTTTACAAAACGTATAATTGGGAAACTATATCCACAGGTGTAGTTGTAAAGTAGCAAAGACTGTGTTTAAGTCAGAAACAAATTGTAACCATTCATACAATACAAATACTGAAAATACCTAGCCCTGATCCATGCAATTCCAAACAGCTTAAATGGGGGGAATTACCTAAGTTCTCGAGATTTTTGTTCTGAGTACATGCTAAATGACACTGCTATTTTTAGCTTGTGAATCAATCATACCTTTATCACCTATCGTTAGCTACTATCACAGAACTGTCACTACTTCTTACCTCATTACAATAGGGAGGTACATTGAGCAGAAACAGTGTGGTTTCCTTTGGTTTACACTTATCTTCCTCACGAACATTATGCTCCTTCAAGTAAATACAGTGGGATGCTTTACTTCTCGCTGAGTACTTCACTTGAATAACTGAAATACAGAAATACAATACAATATCAGATAATTATTTGGCTGTTCAGGGCTGAAAACGGCACCAGCACAAGCAGGTTGGTGTCTTCATGATCACCCAACAAGACTTTCTGCGAAAAAATTGTTGAAAATGTTCTCTATAAAAAAAAGAGTTAATACAAAAAAATTCAGTCATTGTCAATAACTAGTATTCATATCAAAACAACAGAAAACTGTGGGATTAAATCTATTTCCGTCGTATTGGCTCTAAGTGGTAGACGTTTCAATGCCATATGATAGACACCAGACCTGACGGTAGTGCAGTGGTCCTAGCGGAACTGGACTGAACCTTGTGCTGGTGGCCAGGTAACACAGCTCAAAGTGTATATTTTTTTATCAGGTGGCCTATTGATCATGAGCTACCATGCCTTATAATCTATGCGCCAATTGGAAAAGCTGGGTCACCAACCCAGTTATTTTAATTTCTATAAAACATTTCCTATGAACTTTTCAGATCAGTATACAATAACATATATCTGCGTTTTTGGATGGTAATTGCCATTTTACAAAGTTTGTTTAATTTCAGATTGTGATCAGAGAAGTGTTTATGTGATGGTAGTAGAGCACATTTTCTGGATTTTTCTTCTTGTCTAAAAATTTTCGAACAAATTTTCTAGTCACCAGGCTCCTTATTATTATATATTAATCACAGGTCAATGACTGGTTGTCAGTGGTGAATTTAAGGTGAGAGGGTCACCAAAATAGGCGCCACTGGTCGTTGCATTTTCCTCTCCTTCATGTGAAGTACACGGACTACTCCCATCATGTAAATAGTTTTAACCTGCACAAAAGGCTCCTCACTGCACCAATAGTCAGCACCCTCAGCGTGATGACCGATCGCGACTGCGGTTTTTGCTGAGTAGTACATTGAATCGACCGGTCGTGAACGTTGTCCTCTTATTGTTGAGCGGCCCCAGTGGAGCAGCTGAGGGGTGGAATATGGTGGGGGAGGGGCAATTCAGACCCGTTAAACACGAATATCATATGCTTTGTGTCCGTTTTCAAGGCCTAATGGAATTGAAATATTACTAGGAAAATTTCGTCATGATTTTTTAAATTTATGTACATTACCAGTAAATCCTTGGACGTCAACGTGATCGAGTTGTTCATTTATTTTCTCCATGCTTTCTTTTAATCGGCGTTATGAAAACGCTTTTCACGGGAGGGACACGCTAATGACAGGATTAGTGACCGAAACGGAAGAGGATAAAACCCGGAATTCTCTCAGGCGTGAAGAGATTTGTGTTGATTTATTGTGTTTCTTTAGTCATATCTCCGTTATTACTGCATACCCGAACAATAACCGGTTCAGTAATAAAAAGAGATATGGGCCAGTAATGATGGGAATGTAACGTTGATGATTTTGCTAATATTTCACACCACCTCAATTCATTCCGGTCACTACTTTTGCGATTAATATCGAATATGTGTTCAGACATTTTATATCATGTGAACGAGTACTACATTCGTCGTTTGGTGGTGGTTCCTGAACAAAATTCTGTCCAGTATTATTTGAGATATAGGTATTTATTATAACGAAAACAGTTGTAGATATCGACATTTTTATTTCATATGGGTTCATTCCTGCCACCACTTTCACTTCTAATTTTGTATACTGTTAAATACAAATGTATAACTTATATTTTTTTAAGGACGATAAATCAACCCTTTTGCTGCTTGTGTCCGAACAAAAATCCATTCAGTAATAAGTGAGATCTGACCTAATAAATACAGAATGTTATGAAAAGTCTCTTCACGCTTGAGTGCATTCTGGGTTTTGTACTTGCTCAACCGAAACTAACGTTATACTCCGAATTGTGTATGTTCATGTACTCGTGGAAAGGGGGAAAGTATCTACAGAGTAGACACAAAGATAATATAAGGAAAGGCGTTCTAGCTTCCAGCTTATGGGGCACCGTTTTACTATTTATTCCCATTTGGTGATATCACCTATTCAAATAAGTGATATCACCTATTCGAATAGGTGATATCACTTAAGAACTTTTTATAGTGATATCACCGATTCGAATAGGTGATATCACCTATTCGAATGAGTGATATCACCTATTCGAATAAGTGATATCACCTATTCGAAGAGGTGATATCACTTAAGAACTTTTTATAGTGATATCACCGATTCGAATAGGTGATATCACCTATTTGAATGAGTGATATCACCTATTCGAAGAGGTGATATCACTTAAGAACTTTTTATAGTGATATCACCGATTCGAATAGGTGATATCACCTATTTGAATGAGTGATATCACCTATTCGAATAAGTGATATCACCTATTCGTTTCATTAAGTGATATCACCCATTCGAATAGGTGATATCACTCATTCGAATAGGTGATATCACTTATTGAAACGAATAGGTGATATCACCAATTCGAATAGGTGATATCTCTCATTCGAATAGGTGATATCACTTAATGACACGAATAGGTGATATCACCAATTCGAATATCATTTAATGAAACGAATAGATGATATCACTCATTCGAATAGGTGATATCACTTCAGAATTTAGTAAGTGATATCACCTATTCGAATGGGTGATCTCATCTATTCAAATAAGTGATATCACTTAAGAATATTTTTAAGTGATATCACCTATTCCAATTGGTGATATCACCTATTCGAATGAGTGATATCACCTATTCGAATAAGTGATATCACCTATTCGTTTCATTAAGTGATATCACCTATTCGAAAAGGTGATATCACTTATTTGAAAAATGAATTGGTGATATCACCTATTCGAATAGGTGATATCACTGATTGAATAGGTGATATCACCAAATGGGAATAAATAGTAAAACGGCGCCCCATACCAGCTAGGGGGAATTTCCCTATAGCTCAGTCGGTAGAGCGGCGGACCAGTGAGCTGAGGGTCGAGGCTTCGATCCCGGCTGGCTGCAAACTACTACTCCTTCAACTTTTAAAATTACAATATTGTTTTCAGACGCGCCTTGACATAGACTCCCAAGGCCTGTAGCCTCATTTGCAGGTCCGTCAAGATATAAGTTTGAAATATATCATAAAAAAAAACTGACGAACCGGTTTGTCCGCATACGCGAACAGGTCCATAGTTTTCATGTTCCTGAGTTTAGTACAGCACATACAAGATTTTAAAACATTTTAGTGATCTGTCTTTGCGCATGCATACAGCAGTTCATGTTTATTATTTCCGGGAAACTGTTTACGTTTTCGACAACGCTGAAAATGATATTTTTGAACCGAATTCTGATATTCAAAGTACTGTTTGAAGTATCAGATATGGACGAAAGTTAGTTTTGTAAGTAAGCTAAGGCATTTAAACAATGCATTTGATTTCTTTAACGAGCTCTGGCCTTTTTTTCTTTGGTATCATGTCATATGATTTGAAGATGACAGGGACCAAGTCATACAGGACTGTATGCGTTATCAAAAAGAACGGGCGATAGATAATCATTGGGTTTGTTTTCAGGTCAAATAATAATTTGTAGTGACTCTAATAATAATTATATCAATATTTGAAAATTATATAATATATGCAAACTGCTCACCTACTCAGCAAACGGTGTATGATACAAGGTCAGTCATGGCAAGAGGAATCTGCATTACACTTACTCAGTAAAGTGTTGTAGACATATCAGATGACTTATTATGTTAAATGATATTTACTTACTAGCTAGGTACCATTTAAAACTAGTTAGGTACCATTTAATTTTCTGTGCACAGTAATGATAAATCAGGTTGGGAACTCCCCTGAGATTTGGAGACATTCCCGCATTAATATTATTAGAGAAAAAAAATCCCTCGCATACTTTTCAGGGTGATCCCGTGGTTGCTCGAAATGGGATTAATAAAATCTAACATGGGTCCGTGGAAAGGGATATCTCAACCCGAGTGTGAGAGTTTGGCCAGTGATCAGCACAAGGCTTGCCGAGTGCTGGCCAGCCACACTCTAATATATTAATACATGAGGGTTGATTATGAGATATCCTTGTTTGCGGAACAGACCCATGTTTGATTATTTTTCTCAGACACTTGCAAACAAATGTAAGTTTTCATAAAAGTTTTTCATCATGCCATCGACAATGCTCCTTGGAATGCGCATCAAAATTGATGATGTACAAATGAGGACGTTACGTTACTGTGAGAAGTGTCATATAGTACGTGTGTCCAGCTGTCTTTAATCCGATTTGTGAGATCTATTTATCTTTTCCCTAGCAACATTGTCAATTTTGATGCATATTTCACAATTCACATCACCTTACAATTTGTTACTTATGAGTACAATATGTCAGAAATATAATCAAACATTGACCTGTACCATGGACAGGGATATCTGAACCCTCATGTAAGAGTTTAGCTATATAATTGGCTAAACTTGTGCTGGCTAGCAAAACTCTTAAACTAGGGTTGAGATATCTCTGTCCACAAAACAATCCCATGTCAGATTATATTAATATCTGAAATGAGGGATTTTAAAAATATATATATAAAAAAATTATCTAAGTAAGATAATCGTATTATGTTGTTTTATTGACAGGGTAAACTATCAACATATAATGAGTCCTATTCGTGTGAGAAAAAAGAATCTATTGCCTGTATGTGTTAAAGTTGAGGGTTGATAATTGAACAAAATCTCATTGGTGGTGAATTTAAGTACATAGATTGCATTAGCTCACCATCATCGGACGGTGGGCTATTCAAATCGCTGTGTTCATGGTCCGTGGCATGGTCCATCTGTCTGTAAGCTATCCATGTTATTGCTATTTCTGGAAAAGTACTGAAGGGATGTTTCTCAAACTTCATGTCTAGGTTCCCCTTGGTTCCTTATCATTGTGCCGAATCAATTTAGATTTTTGATCAGAAAAACAATTGCCAACAGGTGGCTATCTTGGATTTTGAGAATTGAAGTTATTGCTATTTCTTGAAAAGCACTGGAGGGATATTTTTCAAACGTAATGAATAGATTCCCTTGGTCCCTAGTTATGCCCATACATTGTGGGGTTTTTTTTATCAGAAAAACAAAATATCTGACAGGTAGTCATCTTGGATTTTTGAGAATTGAAGATGGTTATTGCTTTTTCTTGAAAAAAACAGGAGGGATATATTTCTCAAACTTCAAAGGTGGGTTCCACTTGTCCTTATCTCAAGATCATTAAGAGGTAAAGAAGAAAGAAGAGAAAAGTATAGAGAAGATCAGTGAGATAGAACCAATAAAGATCATTCAATGGTGGGCACCAAGATCCCTCTGGGAACTCTTGTTCTGAACAGCTGGACTCACAAAAACCCACTGCTGTCAGTTCAGTTTGGTTTAAACAAAATCAGATGAGAGCATATCTAGACATTTGAGTAACATTTTAAAGAGTTTATAACTCACATAAAAGTTAAACCCCCAGCAAAACATGTTTATTGGAGACATTAAACTGTGGTGCCCATATCTGTCCACAAGGCCAGTTTGAAACAGATTCAACTGATACTTATGATAGATACAAAAATTTGTACACAAATCAAGTCAGTGGCCAAGTTGCGTCTTTTGCAAGTTTTTACTTTTACTATTCTAAAAATTCTAAATTTTAAACCCATTCAAATTACCTCTACAAACCTGTATTCATATAGAACATGTTGTGCCTTTCACAATTAGTGAGATTACATGTTTTACTGTTTTCATATATACTCCCTGCAACAAAGTTACGGAAGGGGGGAGGGGGAGTTGGAATCAGGTTGTCTGTCTATCTGTTCAAGCCTTGATTCTTATCAGGACATCTTTGTACAGTTAACAGTTTTCATCTAAAGTTTTCAAAACTTTGTGGTTGTAGCTGAAGTTATTGGCTTATTTTTTGGATCCACATACCTAGTATTCTTACGACAGTCACATATGTCGTGTCCCTTTTCCTTGTCGGAACATCTCTTTCAACAGTTAATTATGATCACCACACATGTGCTCTGAGGCTGTGCAACTTTGCTTACGGTTTTAATTAATATGCTACTTTCCCCTTTTGTATTATCTTGAAAAGTGTTTGAATTGGGACAGAGTGGGAATCAGGGTGGATTGGGGAGCGGGGTGTATTAGCTAATCAGTCATCCAGGCTACAGTTCTTGTTTTCACAAGACTTAAACTTTTTACTAAAAATATAGTATATTGAGTACTATTTTCATTAATAAATTGTTGAAATATATGCAATTTAAAGATAATGAAGATTTAAAAAATGATATATTTCCATCTGTTTTATCTGCAGGTAGACTTGCTGATGACAATGGAGTGTTGGTATATCTGTTGAGTCAATCAATGACAAAATAAAATTTTGCCAGAAAGCATTGTGATCATAAAGCAGCCATGTTGGTCAGGTGCTGATGTTTCTGGAAGGGGCATGTGTCAGCCAATGTCCTTTAGTGTCCAGAGGGAGGTCCAGCTACGATTTCTGTGTCCAGCAGATATTGACGAGGTCAAGAAGTTGTGCAGAGAATGGTTTCCAATAGAGTGTGTATAGTCTGATTGTGTTTAATTTATTTTCATTAAAGATTCTTTATGCATTCTTACAATTATCAACAGTAATCATCATAGTGCTTTGAAAGTTTCCTTATAATGAATATATGTACATGTATATATTGAAACAATATTTTGCTCATTTTATTACAGGATTAATTCATCGTTATATTCACAAGTAGTGTAGATCAGGTTTATGGTATGACTGTGTGGAAATATATAAGCTGGATGTTTGTAAATAATTATAAATTACATGTATCTCAATAAATCATATTAGTTGTACATACATATATATATCACCTGTGACAGTCATAAGTAATTTAATTTATCTAAATGTAGTACATCAATTATATACACATATCATGTATATTATTTGATATTTGCTCCCTTGTTACAGATACCCAGATACATGGTACCAAGAAATAACCTCCAACCCCAAGTTCTACTCGTTGGCTGCAACCTACCATTCAAGAATTGTGGGAATGATAGTGTCTGAAGTCAAGTTGCTGTCCTCCATTAACAAAGAGGTAGATTTGTCCATTGTACAGTGTTCAAGATCTGTTATGTTTATTATTATGATGTTATGATTCAATGAGTTAATCTATTCATGAAAGATTGATTAACTCCCTTTAGAACAATTTCACTTGTGGTTACTTGAGGAATGGGGTCAGCAATTATAACTTGGAATGGTCGAGATCCTGAAACTGTATTATATACATAATTATATAATATCCTATTAGTTTGTGCTCAATGATAACAAAAATCTCCCAGGAACAATGAGTACTGGATATATGTCCCATGGATGACCTTAAACGAGAGGTACCACTAACTGTACCTGTTCAGTAGGCATACATATCCATATTTAATTTCTGGGAGTGAAGAGTTGAGTTCACCAATGTTTCATGGATTGGCCATAGGGTAAACCCTTCCCTTGAGGTCTTTCCAGATAGTCTAGATCACACTTCCCTTGAGGTCTTGCCAGATAGTCGAGTTCACCCTTCCCTTGAGGTCTTTCCAGATAGTCGAGATCACCCTTTCCTTGAGGTCTTTCCAGATAGTCTAGATCACCCTTTCCTTGAGGACTTGCCAGATAGTCGAGTTCACCCTTCCCTTGAGGTCTTGCCAGATAGTCTAGATCACCCTTCCCTTGGAGACTTGCCAGATAGACGAGGTTACCCTTCCCTTGGGGACTTGCCAGATAGTCGAGATCACCCTTCCCTTGAGGTCTTGCTAGATAGTCTAGATCACCCTTCCCTTTAGGACTTGCCAGTAGTCATACTCACTATATTAGGTCATACAATGGAAAATGTTTATAACATATATAGATCATGGCTGAATAGATGGACAAATTTGTCCCATCTGGGATTGCCCCAGTTTCTGGCTCTGTCACTTATAACTTAATCCCTGGATCTTAATGTGGATAAGGTTCTAGCTGCCACCCTATAACCACATATGTAATTTCTGAGCATGAAGAAGTAGATATACTCTCTGGCTTAATCCTGTGAAAATCATGGCCTTTCATCAGGAGAATGTCTGCAATCATTTTATTATGCAAATACATGACATTTATATCCATTTACAATTTATGTTCAAATACCAGTTGAAGGACCCATTGTTGGAAAGTAATTTTGTAGTTTTACTTTATCACTTCTAGTAGATACTTATCCAGCTTTGAGCTTGTCGAAATGTTTTTAGATGTGGCAGTTTATTTCAAATGTGAATAGCTAGCATAGTGATTGCCTTTTTTTGTTGGTTAGTCATTCTGTCCATCAATTTGTAAAAAAAAAAAAAAAAAAAATGAAAAATATCTGAGCTGCATGATCATTGACTAGTTTGACCTCATGTTAGCTCTGTGAAGTGGGGAGTATGACTTTGTTTACTTTGATTTGGTATTAAATTTAAAATTAAACAATTGTTTTAATATGTAAACATTTTAACCCACAGGATGCTGACATTTTAGCTACTCATCACCCTCCAACTTCTCAGGTTGCCTACATACTGAGCCTTGGAGTTGTTGTGGACTTCAGGAAACATGGGATAGGTAAGGCTCAGGTGTAATGGCGTACAAGTTGAACATAATATATGTACATAGAAATGTATGAAATTCGTTAATTTACAGGTGTACAAGTACAAAATTGTTGATATAAAATGTGTAATGGTGATGTTAGCACCAGACACAATTAGGCACCATTTTGTTTTATTATGAAAGGAAAGTAAGATTTCTTCTATTTCTTTTCCAGCTTCCTTGCTTTTGGACAGCCTTATCTCCTACCTAACATCAAAAGATCGGTGTAATTGTAAGGCCGTATACCTTCATGTGCTTGCTACAAATGTAATTGCTATCCGTTTCTACGAAAAGCGACGATTCCAAGCTCACAGCTTCCTGCCTTATTACTACTCGATTCAGGGTAAACCCAGGGATGGATATCTGTATGTATTGTATGTCAATGGAGGAAAGCCGCCCTGGTCTTTCATATATCCTTTCCACTATTTATTCAAGAATATCCATTGTCTTTTAAAAAAAAGAACAAAGATATTTAAAAGTTGCTACATTTAATCAAAACGTTTGATACATATATACATATATATAATTAACTGTGGACAAAGAATCTGCCTCAGCCTTTCACCTGGAAACTTTTCAGCACGAAGTTAGGCTTCATTTTAAGATTGACATTTAGATAACCTTCCAAAAAAAAATATGACCATATCACAAACTTATTCTGTAACAGTTTAAATGATATTTTCTGACTTCATTTTTTCAAAAATTATTTTCATGCTGAAATGAAGCATACGGTAACTACATATTCATTGTAGATGAAAGTTCTTAATAAGTATACTGTATAACATAAAATGTTCGTTGTTTATGAAATTTCGTTGTTTTCATGGTTGTTATATATGGAACCACAAATATATACACAAGTGAGCAAATATTGTTGTATGTGTTACTGTTATATTATTTTTGCATGGGCTACCCATGAAAGTTTGTCAAAATAGTACCTACGAAGTAATTTGAAAGCTCCAAACCATGAAAGAAAGTACAAACAAACATTTCATGTTGTACATTATAAGTTTTTACTGGTAATCTTCCACTTTCCTTAACACACTTCACTGATTATCTGGTCAACTGTGGAGTGATGATGTCCAAGCTTCAGCCGTGCGCCTTGCCAAGACAAATCGTGCGTTCAGTACGGGGATGGTTGTGTCGTTTACTTGCAGGAGCCACATCCAATTACTCTAGTTAGTTGTCATTCCTTTTATATGTGTGTCATTGAGTACAAATGATTGATAGTGTCCCAGTCCTACTGTATTACATACATAATGTCAACTATATATTTCACAGCCAAAATTGTTAACCAACGACAGTCACACATACTTGGCTGGAAGCAAGTACCAAGTATTTTATAATATAATAAGAAAATGATTTCAGTGTTTAATTTTTGTTTGCTGATATACCCTTAAATGTTTTTGAAAGGTTTTCCCGGAAAATTATTATTGTAATTTTTATAAAAGATCTATTAAACAGTTAAATCATTTATAATGACAGTATTTAGACATAATGTGGTGTCATCTGAGACATTCATTACTATATGTAAATGATTGATGATAAGTGCAGGAAATATGTGTCAGGCATTATTTTATATGAGTCTGGAGTCTGGTATTATACAAGTCTGATGTGGTATGAATAGAATAGGAAGACTATCATACCATCTAATGAATAAGCTAAGATCATTCCTTTTTCAAAAAACTGTAATTTTAAATCCAAAGTTTGATGTCTAACATGTTTTTACAAGGTCTGAAAGTGTTGATATGTGTCAAACAGGAGAGATATTGCTACCTTTACTTTGACTTTGCATCTTCATAAGAAATTACTTTAAAGAATAGATAGGAAATAGCTTTAATACACTCTTACAAATAGCTATTTCATTTGAAGCGTCAAATTGTTCACCTGTTGGAATCTCTTTCTAACCCTGGCAACTGCAAATAAAGGGACATATTTCATAAAGATTATTTTCTAAATCAAGCCTTTGAGGAGCAATAAGAAATCACCCATTATAGAATGTTAAGATCTTAACGCTAATGTATTGGTCAGCTGTATCCCGATACCTACATCATAAGCAACCCTGTCTTTTCTGATCATAACGAGTAACATATATTACATATCATCAGTCAGAATCACAGTTAACAAGGATGTAATCATACATTGATTTTGCACATAACGACTTAGCAAATACTGTATGCTATTGTACACAAACAGTTTTTGAATACTACATTTTGAAGATGTTGAAAACATCTGGGGTTTTTTTGTGAAGCAGGGCATAAATGGTAGGTTTCCATCTACTATAGAGGAGTAGTCACAAGTCCAGTGAGATCAGTTGTCAAAAATGTTGCTTCTCAAATGCTTGTTGTTTGTGATAAAATACTTAACATGTTTAAATTTTGATTAAGAAATGGTGTCAGGTCAACAATGACTCTTGCTGGTGTAGGTAATGGTGTCGGGTCAACCATGACTGACTGTGGGCAGTGTAGGTAATATAATGATGTCAGGTCAACCATGACTGTTTGTGGTGTAGGTAATGGTATCAGGTCATCTGTGACTGCTTTTGCAGTAGATCATGGTATCTGGTCAACCATGGCTGTTGGTGGTAGGTAATTGTGTCAGGTCAACCATGACTGTTGATTGTGCAGGTAATTTTGTCAGTTACTGATACAGGTAATGGTATCAGCAGGACAACCAGGTCAACCATGACTGGCTGTGGGCAGTGTAGGTAATATAATTGTGTCCGGTCAACCATGACTGATGCTTATACATTATATTGTATAAGTGACTTTTGGTTGTGTCAGTAATTATGTTGACTGTTGATGGTAAAGGTCATTGTGTCATGTGACTGTTGCTGATGTAGGTAATGGTGTCTACAGGACATGTGTTATTGTCATGGTATTGGTGTTGAGCCAGTTATTCCTAAAGTTTGCCCATGTACCTGGTAATAGGTTCGTACTTATATATGGTGCTTTCAATAGTGAGGAAAGAAATCTGCAAGTCTTCAAATTATTATTTAATAGATTTTCCATTTATTTATAAGAATGCATTATCTTGGACAGCCCTATTTCATTGTTCTGGTTTGTAATTGGATTAATCAGACACTATGCCTATAGTAGGAGCACATATGACTGTTTAGTTTATATATAGATGGTAGTTTGTCGGGTGAAAATCCAGGCCAATACACATTAGCTAAATTCCTATCACAGGGATGTGTTCCAAATTCAGTGAAATCCCTGTCATAGGAATGTGTTCCCTAATTCAGTGTAATCCCTGTTTAATGCGGGGATGTGTTCCAAAATTCTGTGAAATCCTTGTCACAGGGATGTGTTCCAAAATTCAGTGAAGTCCCTGTCAAAGGAATGTGTTCAGGAATTAAGAGAAATCCCTGTCACAGGGTTAATGTTCCGAATTATATTCCAAATGTTGTATGAAGTATGAATAGTATGTTAGTAAACCAAATAACCTGAAGTATTTTAATTCCTCTATTCCATTCCTTCATAGGTACTAGATTTATATAGGACCTACATGTACATGTAGTACTGTTTACAATGTATACAGAATCCATTGTCACATCTTTTTAACCCACCATCTGATGGTGGGCTATTCAAATCGCCCTTTCGTCCGCTGTCTATCTATCCAAAGTTCTCCCTGGATCTTTCCTAAGTTTTGCATGCTGACTCACCTTGGTATCCATTTGTTCATATTGAATTTGGAGACGGTTTGGTGGCCATCTTTGATTTTGACAGTTGAAGTACTTCAAGTGTTTGTTTTCACCATATTTTCAGAAGTACTGGAATTTCTTAAATTTGATGTGTAGGTTCCCCTTGGTCCCTAGTTGTGTCCATTTGAGTTTGATTTGTAAACCAAATGGCCGACAGGTGGTCATATTCGATTTTGACACTGGAAGTTTGTTATTATCCTCTCGCGACGAAAGTCGGGGAGGGGATATAGCATTCCGTTCGTACGTACGTACGTATGTTCACTTTTTGTCAGCGCTCTTGCGACTTCATTTTTGAACGGATTCTGACCAAACTTCATATATGGGTCCAGCATGGGAATACCTCGAACGAGTTCGTGTTTCAGGGTGCCAAGGTTAAGGTCAAGGTCAAGGTCACTGTTACTATTTATAGAAAATCTTTGTCAGCACTCTTGCAACTTCATTTCTGAACGGATCCTGACCAAACTTCATATATGGGTCCAGCATGGGAATACCTCGAACGAGTTCGTGTTTCAGGGTGCCAAGGTCAAGGTCAACGTTACTATTTATAGAAAATCTTTGTCAGCGCTCTTGCAACTTCATTTTTGAACAGATCCTGACCAAACTTCATTTATGGGTCCAGCATGGGAATACCTCGAATGAGTTCGTGTTTTAGGGCGCCAATTATAATTATAATAACTATCAGGAAATGAAGTTGCTAGTGTGATGCGTAACCAGATACTGTTGAATGCATAACAATATATACCATATTTATCTGGCAATGAGCCCATGCCTGATAATAAGCCCATCCATGTCTATTGGAGTTCAGTGCAAATGACAACTGATGTTATTTCAATGTCCTGCAATAACCCCACACCCCATTTTGCGTCAGAGTTCATGTGTTAGCACGCGAGGGGATTTGTATCGTTTGTGATGCCTTGTTGCTATTTCTTGTTCAAAGAAAGTTCTTCTTAGAATCCTCTTAGATTTCATTTGTGGGTTCCCTTTGTTATCAAATACTTAAATAGCAAAGGGGAAAGAAGGGAAAAGTAGAGATAGCATCAGTCTTACATCAAGTTCATTCAGTGGTGGCGTCAAGATCCTGTGGGATCTCATTATTTAAATTAAATGTGTTCCAAAGATAATATATATAAATGAGTGAGTGTGTCTGTGGTATAAACCTGTATTTAACCTGGGTTTGCTAATTGTTCACTATCCATAAATGATTTGTATCATACTGTGTGCTGAGTTGGGAACTTTTAATGGAACATGTACTGTCGGCACAGAAATGTGAGAGGGTGGTGCATATTTTTGTAGCTTTTGGTTTTCAGATTTTAAGATGAAGTACAAATGACCTTTTCCAAATAAATACATTTTGTACAACGTTTGACACGGTAGCAGGCAGACTTGATAATTAGAATTAGGACAAAAATGTATGTGTCAAGAGAATGAGAGAATTTCTTTGTTGGCAGGGAAATAACTTATGTCTCAAATTCAGAGAACTCAAAAATGTTGATATGTAGTAATGTACATAAAAAGCCAGCTTTATCGGTATAGCTATTCTAGCTTTGTCTCAAAGTTGTATGCTTTATTATGTTGCCAATCAAAATCCCAGCTCAGAATATTTACTAGATGTTGAACCTGCATAAAACCGATCAAACAACACTATATCACTAATCTTATATTGGCAAAAGTGATTAGTTTGATGAATATTTTGTACTATTTTAGTAGTTTTGTCACCGTCACTTTTTCATGAACTCATCCAATATCTGAAATAGATGATTAGGTGTGCAACTTATTGTTAGTAACTCAACTATACACACAGCTCGGGTGTCGCCATATATAGAAGTCACAATAGATACAGGGCTGACAGTGGACAGGTGTACTGAGAATACCAATTAATTGTGTGTGCAATATCTTGATGCAGTTTATATCATATATCCCCTATTTTGTAAGGGGGCTATATTGTAATCACTTTGTGCGTGTGCATGAAAAGCTTATGTATAAGATATCTTATGAACCCCTGGATAGATTTAGTTCAATTTCACACTAAAACATCACCCTACAAAAAGTCAACACCTGATGAGATTTTGATGGTTAAAGGTCAGATGTCACACTTGACCACTTGAAATTAAAAGCTAATGTAAAAGTATTACCTCACGAGTCAAATTTATTGTAGTGATGGGTGGGAGGAGAAGGTGTATGCGAGTCCCCACTCACTTTTGTCCATGAGATCTCTAGAGAACAAATCAAATTGCCATTTTTCTTTTTCACATATTCAGATAAGGTAAATGGCACCAAAGTATCGGTTATAAATTAGAATTCCACTGTAGTGTTAGTTTTGCCATCTGTCTTAGAGTTACTTCCCTTGTGATTTGTCTGCCATTTGGATGATGTTGTAAATGTGTATAGTTTTATTCTCTTCAGTGTAATATTATTAGCACCAAAAATGTCCCAAACTTAATTAGAAATTCATATTTTCTTATTTTAATTTCAAATACTCAGATTTTGAACAACTACCATTTTGTAAAATGCATCAGATGTAGTTCAAGGAAAGTAAGGCGATATATATGTCTCATTAGTACATTGACCTGAGTTTATACTATATCAGAAACTTTGTTAAATATTTCATTATCATTTTCGAAGCTGTTTCATTTGAATTCAAGTTTACTCATGAATTTATGATAATTTTGCTACTCCTCTGAATCAGTGTTGTAGGGACAGCTTTTTTTTTATACCAATACCCATCGTCCCAGAAACCAAGAACATTTGTAGGCTAATTACATATCCAAAAGTTGTTTCCATTTAGTATTTCAAAGTAGTTTC
Source organism: Pecten maximus (assembly GCF_902652985.1). Classification (NCBI taxonomy): domain Eukaryota; kingdom Metazoa; phylum Mollusca; class Bivalvia; order Pectinida; family Pectinidae; genus Pecten; species Pecten maximus. The sequence continues at coordinate 12,501,664 of NC_047015.1, forward strand.
TGTAGTTTGTATATATGATAGCAATCATAGAGGATATGATATTCATCCTGTGATCAATTAGTGTTAGAGATGTTTAGACATACATGTAGCTGGTGTCCCTTAATTAAAATCGCTCAGTATATATACATGTGGTACAGAATCTTCTTGCATTAGAGAAACAAGATAGATCGGTTGTGATTTACATAAAGCTGTACCTCTAGATAATAAAGTTCCTGATAATGTTATTGCAGAGAAGTTCATGGTCAGCCATTTTAATGATAAGCATTGTAGTTGTTTTTGATCTTTGAAAGTGCTTGTAAACAACCATGCAAATCAAACACTTATGTCAGCCTTTCACTTCACGTATATTCTGATACACTGCAGCTTGCCATGTTTTATATCATTTGTTGGAAAAGTCCATAGTTTTAGTGTTCCATCATAATGTATTCCAATATAAAATCTTGTTTAAACTTTTTAAAGCTATGAGGATGGATTACACCTAAAATAATCCTGATTTACACTGTTTGTCACTGTTAATGGGTAATACAATGTATCCAAATCATCACTGTTAATGGGTAATACAATGTATCCTGATTATCACTGTTAATGGGTAACACAATGTATCCTGATTATCACTGTTAATGGGTAATACAATGTATCCTGATTATCACTGTTCATGGGTAATACAATGTATCCTGATTATCACTGTTCATGGGTAATACAATGTATCCTGATTATCACTGTTAATGGGTAATACAATGTATTCAAATTATCACTGTTAATGGGTAATACAATATATCCTGATTATCACTGTTCATGGGTAATACAATGTATCCTGATTATCACTGTTAATGGGTAATACAATGTATCCTGATTATCACTGTTAATGGGTAATACAATGTATCCTGATTATCACTGTTCATGGGTAATACAATGTATCCAAATTATCACTGTTAATGGGTAACACAATGTATCCTGATTATCACTGTTAATGGGTAATACAATGTATCCAAATTATCACTGTTAATGGGTAATATAATGTATCCTGATTATCACTGTTCATGGGTAATATAATGTATCCTGATTATCACTGTTAATGGGTAATACAATGTATCCTGATTATCACTGTAAATGGGTAATACAATGTATCCTGATTATCACTGTAAATGGGTAATACAATGTATCCAAATTATCACTGTTAATGGGTAACACAATGTATCCTGATTATCACTGTTAATGGGTAATACAATATATCCCGATTATCACTGTTAATGGGTAATACAATGTATCCTGATTATCACTGTTCATGGGTAACACAATGTATCCTGATTATCACTGTTAATGGGTAATACAATGTATCCAAATTATCACTGTTAATGGGTAATATAATGTATCCTGATTATCACTGTTCATGGGTAATATAATGTATCCTGATTATCACTGTTAATGGGTAATACAATGTATCCTGATTATCACTGTAAATGGGTAATACAATGTATCCTGATTATCACTGTAAATGGGTAATACAATGTATCCTGATTATCACTGTTAATGGGTAATACAATGTATCCTGATTATCACTGTTCATGGGTAATACAATGTATCCAAATTATCACTGTTAATGGGTAACACAATGTATCCTGATTATCACTGTTAATGGGTAATACAATATATCCTGATTATCACTGTTAATGGGACAAAAGTAATGGTCGTTCCTTGGTCCCAATAAGGTTCCCTTTTCCTGTTGTGATTGACCCCACCTATTTTTATATTCCCGCAACGACGTTAGGGGGGTATACTGGAATCAGGTTTTCTGTCCGGCCGTCTGTCTGTAGACACATTTTGTCCGGACAACTCCTCCTAAACCGATGGGCCGATTCCAATGAAACTTCACACACATATTAATGATCATGTGTAGATGTGCATGCCACTTTCTTTTTTTCAAAATTATGGTTGCTATGGCAACTGGTCACTTTAAACAGGTTTTCCGATAAGAACCATAACTAAGTTCGTCCGGACAACTCCTCCTAAACCGAAGGGCTGATTTCAATGAAACTTCACACAAATATAGAGGACCATGTGTAGATGTGCATGCCACTTTCTTTTTCTCAAAATTATGGTTGCTATGGCAACTGGTCACTATATTACTGGGTTATCTTAGCAGGTTGCAGGGGTATTAGTCAGCCATCCTTGCGACAGTTCTAGTTCCAAAAGTAATGGTCATTTACAACTGAATTTCTGCATGTCAAATGCCAGGTTTACAACAGTAATGGTCATTTACAACTGAATTTATGCATGTCAAATGCCAGTATTACACTAGTTATGGTCATGTACAACTGAATTTTGTATTAAAATGCCAGTGTTACAAAAGTAATGGTCATTTACAACTGAATTTCTGATTGATAAATGCCAGTGTTACAACAGTAATGGTCATGTGTTACAATTCAAGAATGTAGTAATAGTCATTTAAAAGTACATCTGTTTCATATTATTACTCACATTTTATTATAACCCTGTTTTGTTAGTATGGTTTTGAATTGTTGTTTATTAAGTGTGCTATGCAAATGTTATAGCTACAAGTAGTGCAATCAAATTTTATATTTATTTGGTTTGTAATTGAGATATGTTGAAAGAAATCTTTGCATGAAAATAAAAATATCTAAAATAAAATTACAAAAGTTTTCATGTGGTTGTGTTGTTGTTGGTATTAAAACTGTCTGAAAAGTAAATTTATTGGCAGATCATGTACAAAAAGAAAAAAAGCTAATAATCTTGTTGTCACTTACACCAATATACAATGTACAGTAACAACATGAATTTTAGCTCAATTTTAGTACATTTAATGTATATGAGAAGCGAAGCAATATCAGTGCCTAGCTATAGATGCACTATTGTTTTGGATGAATTGGTGTCCCAACATGCCTCGTCTCAATCCTGTTTTTCCTGTGCTTGACCTTGAATTGTATTTTTATCTTAACAATGGCTCTAGCAGATCAAATGTTCAATTTCATTTTTAAAGAAAAACTCATTTTCTTTATAAGCCATATTATTGAGATTACGTATTCACAAGAAATTGGACCCAGGCCAGGCATGGCATAAAAAAAGGAACACTTTCACCCTTACTTTTTAAGATCAAGATATCTTGATATACTGTCTGTGTCATGATTTTTTTCTAATTTCTTTATGTCTCTGATGACCAATTGTAATTGCCTTTTGTCCAGTGTCTATCATAAACAATTTACATTTCCAACTTCTTCTCAATATAGGCCCAGTAACATGCTGGGATGAAGGGCTACAAAGTTTGTTCTAATGAATGACCTTGACCTACTTTTAAAGTTACAGGGGTCAAATGTGTCAATTCTTTAAACAACTAATTTTGACAATTAGTAATTTTTTTTGCAATGCATCAATATCTACATATCTATTGTCTACTGGCTAGCCAACTTGTCATTCAAGCGATTGTCTATCAAATGTCAACTCTTCCATTTAAACAACTTCTTCTCAATAACAGATAGGAACAGAGACCTGATATTGCTTCAAAGTTTGTTAAAATGAATGACCTTGTCGTACATTTCACATCTCCAAGAAGCCTAAGGGCCTGATATTTGGTCTGTACCAGTAGCATGCAAGGATGAATAGCTAGCAAAACTGTTCAAAAGAATGACCTTGACCTACTTTCAAGGTCACAGATATCAAATGTGACCATTAAGGCCGTGGGTGTCATATCTATATGGGCAAATATTTCAGGTTTTCAGGAGTAGTTTTTTTTTTTTTTGTAAGTTTTAATAAGTATTTAAGAGTGTTATCACACTAACTACCATTAAAATGTTTATATGGTTTTGCTGAAACAAACCTTTGTTGGTAACAATTTTTACCTGTAATTTCATGTTCACTGGGATTTCACTTTATTGGGTTACAAATTAAATCACCAGTGGTGTTGAATTGTAAAAAGATTATAGGTACGAATCACCATAATGATGTTGAATTGTAAAATGATTATGGGTACGAATCACCATAATGATGTTGAATTGTAAAAAGATTATAGGTACGAATCACCATAGTGATGTTGAATTGTAAAATGATTATGGGTATGAATCACCATAATGATGTTGAATTGTAAAATGATTATGGGTACGAATCGCCATAATGATGTTGAATTGTAAAAAGATTATAGGTACGAATCACCATAATGATGTTGAATTGTAAAATGATTATAGGTACGAATCACCATAGTGATGTTGAATTGTAAAATGATTATAGGTACGAATCACCATAGTGATGTTGAATTGTAAATTATTAGTAGCTCCATACGTCTGAAATCTAAAGAACACTTTATATAGCAATGTGGCCATGACCGTTGGTATCACCAAACAAGTATATATCAGTGTACTTGTATTTAATAATGAATGACAACAGAATAATCCTCTGATTCAGACAACTTTTATGAAAGTCTTGGCACTTTGGCAGTTTTGCGCAGTAGATTGTCCAGATAAAATCACCATCACCAGACTACCAACCCTGGTATGTTTCAGCACCTTCCCTAGACGTTTATCCATTCTGCCAAGGAGTCTCTGTGAACAACAAATAATATTAATGTCAGTGTTTTATAATGGTCTCACTGATTACTCAAACCTGATAAATACCAGCCACAATATACCACTCAGCTGGAGATATCTCTTTAGTTTGATTGGTTGAGGGTAAGACTAGTAAGCCAGAGGTCCCTTGTTCAATCTAAAGGTAGTAATTTAAATTTAAATTAATCATACACTCTGTTAGATTGGTGCCCATGTAATAGAGAGCATGACTGATTTAAATTGAATTCACTATATCTGCTAGAGACCGAACCCAGGACCTGACTAACAAGAGATCCCAGAGGGATCTTGGCGCCCACCATTGAATGATCTTTATAGGTTCCATGTCAGATTGATCTTTTTTCTACTTTTCCCTTCCTCTAAGTCTTACTAATCTGTGTAAATTCAGAAACAGCCCTCTAGTACTTTTCAAGCAAGGGGAACCTATATATAAAATTCAAGATTTAGCGATAATGGCTGTCTGTCGGCCATGTTGTTTTCGGATTGGTCCAAAAATGCAACACCAGGGACCAAGGGGAACCTACATATGAAATTTGAGAAAGATCCCTTCAGCACTTTCTTAGAAATAGCGATAACAAGTTTCAATTGTCAAAATCCTTTTTTCCGATAAGTCTCAAAATGCAATATGCATAACTAGGCACTAAGGGGAACCTACATATGAAATTTGAGAAAGATCCCTTCTTTACTTTCTGAGAAATAGCGATAACAAACTTCATTGTCAAAATCCAAGATGGCTGCCTGTCGGCCATGTTGTTTTCCAATTGGTCTCAAAATGCAATATGCATAACAAGGCACCAAGGGGAACCTACATGTGAAATTTGAGAAAGATCTCTTCAGTACTTTCTGAGAAATAGCGATAACAAACTTCAATTGTCAAAATCCAAGATGGCTACCTGTCGGCCATGTTGTTTTCCGATTGGTCTAAAAATGCAATGTTCATAACTAGGCACCAAGGGGAACCTACATATGAAATTTGAAAAAGATCTCTTCAGTACCTTCTGAGAAATAGCAATAAAAAACTTCAATTGTCAAAATCCAAGATGGCTGCCTGTCGGCCATGTTGTTTTCCGATTGGTCTCAAAATACAATGTTCATAACTAGGCACCAAGGGGAACCTACATATGAAATTTGAGAAAGATCCCTTCAGTACTTTCTGAGAAATAGCGATAACAAACTTCAATTGTCAAAATCCAAGATGGCTGCCTGTCGGCCATGTTGTTTTGCGATTGGTCTAAAAATGCGATAGGCATAACTAGGCACCAAGGGGAACCTACATATGAAATTTGAGAAAGATCCCTTCAGCACTTTCTGAGAAATAGTGATAACAAACTTCAATTGTCAAACTCCAAGATGGCTGCCTGTCGGCCATGTTGTTTTCCGATAGGTCTCAAAATGCGATATGCATAACTAGGCACCAAGGGGAACCTACATATGAAATTTGAGAAAGATCCCTTCAGTACTTTCTGAGAAATAGCGATAGCAAGAATTGTTTACGGACGGACGGAGGGACGAACAGAGGGAGGGAGGGACGGACCACGGACGCAGGGCGATTTGAATAGCCCACCATCTGATGATGGTGGGCTAATAAAATAACTAAACAAAGATAACTAAACTCTACTTGTCTGGTTTTAAAACACAGTAAGTGATTAGACACATAGTTCTTCTATTAATGTTTGTTTTTATCCCATTGACTGTTCCAAGCTACAAAGGTTTCCATTACCCAGACAACAATGCTCTACTTTGTAAAATGATAACATGTGTCAGGATAGGTTTTGATCCCAACCAAATAATAATCATTAAAGTTTCCTATGACAGTGAGTGGGGAAAACAATATTTTCTGAGACAATTCTGGGGATAGAAATTCTAGTGATTGTGATGTGTAGTGAATATGACAACACATGTCACTTAGGCTTATCGACATGGATATCTTACATGTTGGACAAAATGCAGACCCTGGAAGATGATGGATACTTGACATCTTACAACCTTAACTACAATATGATTTCTAAGTCCCTGTCAAGTTAACCTTGACAAGGTTGAGTCCTTTGACAGACAGTTCTGGCTGTAATTAAGTTTTGTTTATGAAATAAATTATTATTTCACATTTTTGTATTGCTTTATTTTCATCAGTCATACATCATTGCCAACACTAACTTAGCAGACGAACCTAATTACATAAGAACCTTGTTATCTCTAGTTACAGTAGAACCTTGTTATCTCGAATTACAGTAGAGCCTTGTTATATTTAGTTACAGTAGAGCCTTGTTATCTCTAATTACAGTAGAACCTTGTTATCTCTAGTTACAGCAGAACCTTGTTATCTCTAATTACAGTAGAACCGAACCTTGTTATCTCTAATTACAGTAGAACCGAACCTTGTTATCTCGAATTACAGTAGAGCCTTGTTATCTCTAATTACAGTAGAACCGAACCTTGTTATCTCGAATTACAGTAGAGCCTTGTTATCTCTAATTACAGTAGAACCTTGTTATCTCTAGTTACATTAGAACCTTATTATCTCTAATTACAGCAGAACCGAACCTTGTTATCTCGAATTACAGTAGAGCCTTGTTATCTCTAATTACAGTAGAACCTTGTTATCTCTAGTTACAGCAGAACCTTGTTATCTCTAATTACAGTAGAACCTTGTTATCTCTAGTTACAGTAGAACCTTGTTATCTCTAATTACAGTAGAACCTTGTTATCTCTAATTACAGTAGAACCTTGTTATCTCTAGTTACAGTAGAACCTTGTTATCTCTAATTACAGTAGAACCTTGTTATCTCTAGTTACAGCAGAACCTTGTTATCTCTAGTTACATTAGAACCTTATTATCTCTAATTACAGCAGAACCGAACCTTGTTATCTCTAACTACAGTAGAGCCTTGTTATCTCTAATTACAGTAGAACCTTGTTATCTCTAATTACAGTTAGAACCTTGTTATCTCTAGTTACAGCAGAACCTTGTTATCTCTAATTACAGTAGAACCTTGTTATCTCTAATTACAGTAGAACCTTGTTATCTCTAGTTACATTAGAACCTTATTATCTCTAATTACAGCAGAACCGAACCTTGTTATCTCGAATTACAGTAGAGCCTTGTTATCTCTAATTACAGTAGAACCTTGTTATCTCTAATTACAGTAGAACCTTGTTATCTCTAATTACAGCAGAACCTTGTTATCTCTAGTTACAGCAGAACCTTGTTATCTCTAATTACCGCAGAACCTTGTTATCTCTAATTACAGCAGAACCTTGTTATCCCTAATTACAGTAGAACCTTGTTATCTCTAATTACAGTTAGAACCTTGTTATCTCTAGTTACATAAGAACCTTGTTATCTCTAGTTACAGCAGAACCTTATTATCTCTAATTACAGTAGAACCTTGTTATCTGTAATTACAGCAGAACCTTGTCACCTCTTGTTACAGCAGAACCTTGTTATCTCTAATTACAGCAGAACCTTGTTATCTCTAGTTACATTAGAACCTTGTTATCTCTAATTACAGTAGAACCTTTTTATCTCTAATTACAGTAGAACCTTGTTATCTCTAATTACATTAGAACTTTGCAATCTCTTTTTACAGCAAAAATCAAAGTTATCTCTGATTAAATAAGACATTTTTACTTTGACTTAAGCAGGGTCTTTGATTTAAGTGAGTTTGAGATAATGAGTTAAACTAACCTTTTTTTCCTCCTCTGTTAGACTACCTGAGACTTCTTTCTTGTACGAGGGAAAGCATGTGTAGACAAAGTCATGGTACTCCACATACGACTTGGACAGGGATTTACTAGTTCTGTCACAATCAGATTCTATGGCAACCACATCCTGATTAGCATGCTGTTGTACAACAGGGGTCTCATCCACAAGGGCAGCTAGTTCAATATTAATAGTAAATTCAAATATTTCAATTTTAGTAAATTTGAACAATGCTTTATCTCACAAAAAAAGATTTGATTAATTCCAGCTTACATGTAAGTGTTGTAGAAAATGGCATGAGCTTGAGTGATTAAACAAGTGAAAGTTCAGTCTTGAATATGTCAGTTACAGATCAATATTACTGTAAGTGTATTACAACCTACCTGTTTTCTTTACATCCTTGATAACACTGAAGAGACTCTTGTAAGAGCTACTTGATGTGTTGTGGAAAAAGGACTTTTTCCTTTTGATGATTTGTCTATGTGACAAAGCCTCCGACTTTGATTGAGTGTCCACAGTCCCTGAACTACATCCATCCTTTGTTCCATCTGTAGATGTCATGACACTTTGCTGCTCTGACTTGTGGTCTGGATCATCTAGCTTATCAGATTTATGGTCTGAATCACCTTGTTCTTCTGGTGGAAATAACGCTCCACCAATTACACAATCACCGAAACCAATATCTGCAATTATAAGTTTATTTCATACAACTACAAGATCCACGAAATGTAATGTATACACAAATACAGTCTACCTGTGCATCATTTAGCACAACCAAATTATAACAAATCATGACAATGATTAATTTGTTTACCTACATGTACATTTAGTATATGAATAGTAATTATATAGTAAACTATATACATGCATGTTTATGATAAGTAATTGTAGACAAAATCTTAATTTTATGCCATCATAGCTAAAGTACAATTCTAAAAAGTGTTATATACTATTGTATTGCGTGGCTGAACAATATACGCCTGTTGAATGCCATATAGTGTTATATACTATTGTATCGCGTGGCTGAACAATATACGACTGTCGAATGCCATACATATGGTTATATACTATCTTGCACTGAATTAAAATTTGCATCTCCTTATGAGTGATTAGATTACATGCCTTATAAATAACCCTCACCGTTCACAACAAAAAGGATGCCTCCACATGACATTATAAATACAAAGACTAGTCTCAAAGAAATCAGTCTAAATTATAGTATCTAGTCAGGAAAATAACTTTTACAAAAACGATTAATCAAAATGCCTGTATGGGGAAACACAACTTATGTTATGTTTATAAAGCCTACAAAGTTTCAAAGAAATCTGATTTAATCAGTTGAAAAATGTAGAAAAATCAAATTCTAAAATAAACAAAGGGCAATAACGTTTGCTTAGCAGTTCAATCAATAAATCAGGGACACTCAACTACAATAATCAGCAAATAATGGAACCAAGTTTCAAAGAGATAGGTCAATAAATGTAAGAAGAGATATCAGAACAAAATAATGTTTAAGCTAGAGGGACGGACAACACTACACAATAAACACTATATATACGTCATGAATATTGCCTTTTCAACAGAAAATATGTCAACAAATCAGCACAAAGGACATCCAAGTCTTACCATTGGCCAGCTTGAGCTTGACAAGTTCCATTGTGGCTGTGGCATCTTCTATTGAGTTGTGGCCTGATGCATTCTCCTGGATATCACGTCTGTAAATCAAGAGCTGAACTCAGTATTCTGTAATAACTTACCATTTTAAATACCACCATAATAGTTATCAAGTGCCCTGTCATTATTTCTACTTGTTTTTATTTCAAGCTTCTGTGTTCAAAGAGTGAGGATATTACAAAGTGTGAGGGTATTACAACGTGTGAGGATATTACAAAGTGTGAGGGTGCTAAAGTGTGAGGATATTACAAAGTGTGAGGGTATTACAAAGTGTGAGGATATTACAAAGTGTGAGGATATTACAAAGTGTGAGGATATTACAAAGTGTGAGGATATTACAAAGTGTGAGGGTGCTAAAGTGTGAGGATATTACAAAGTGTGAGGGTATTACAAAGTGTGAGGATATTACAAAGTGTGAGGATATTACAAAGTGTGAGGGTGCTAAAGTGTGAGGATATTACAAAGTGTAAGGATATTACAAAGTGTGAGGGTATTACAAAGTGTAAGGATATTACAAAGTGTGAGGGTGCTAAAGTGTGAGGATATTACAAAGTGTGAGGGTATTACAAAGTGTGAGGATATTACAAAGTGTGAGGGTATTACAACGTGTGAGGATATTACAAAGTGTGAGGGTGCTAAAGTGTGAGGATATTACAAAGTGTGAGGGTATTACAAAGTGTGAGGGTATTACAAAGTGTGAGGGTGCTACAAAGTGTGAGGATATTACAAAGTGTGAGGGTATTACAACGTGTGAGGGTGTTACAAAGTGTGAGGATATTACAACGTGTGAGGATATTACAAAGTGTGAGGATATTACAAAGTGTGAGGATATTACAAAGTGTGAGGGTATTACAAAGTGTGAGGATATTACAAAGTGTGAGGGTATTACAAAGTGTGAGGGTGTTACAAAGTGTGAGGATATTACAACGTGTGAGGATATTACAAAGTGTGAGGATATTACAAAGTGTGAGGATATTACAAAGTGTGAGGATATTACAAAGAGTCAGGATATTACAAAGTGTGAGGGTGCTACAAAGTGTGAGGATATTACAAAGTGTGAGGGTGCTAAAGTGTGAGGGTATTACAAAGTGTGAGGATATTACAAAGTGTGAGGGTGCTACAAAGTGTGAGGATATTACAAAGTGTGAGGGTGCTAAAGTGTGAGGATATTACAAAGTGTGAGGGTGCTAAAGTGTGAGGATATTACAAAGTGTGAGGATATTACAAAGTGTGAGGATATTACAAAGTGTGAGGGTGCTAAAGTGTGAGGATATTACAAAGTGTGAGGATATTACAAAGTGTGAGGATATTACAAAGTGTGAGGGTGCTAAAGTGTGAGGATATTACAAAGTGTGAGGATATTACAAAGTGTGAGGGTGCTAAAGTGTGAGGATATTACAAAGTGTGAGGATATTACAAAGTGTGAGGATATTACAAAGTGTGAGGGTGCTAAAGTGTGAGGATATTACAAAGTGTGAGGGTGCTAAAGTGTGAGGATATTACAAAGTGTGAGGGTATTACAAAGTGTGAGGGTATTACAAAGTGTGAGGGTGCTAAAGTGTGAGGATATTACAAAGTGTGAGGATATTACAAAGTGTGAGGGTATTACAAAGTGTGAGGGTATTACAAAGTGTGAGGATATTACAAAGTGTGAGGGTGCTACAAAGTGTGAGGATATTACAAAGTGTGAGGGTGCTACAAAGTGTGAGGATATTACAAAGTGTGAGGGTATTACAAAGTGTGAGGGTGCTAAAGTGTGAGGATATTACAAAGTGTGAGGGTATTACAAAGTGTGAGGGTGCTAAAGTGTGAGGATATTACAAAGTGTGAGGGTATTACAAAGTGTGAGGATATTACAAAGTGTGAGGGTGCTAAAGTGTGAGGATATTACAAAGTGTGAGGGTGCTAAAGTGTGAGGATATTACAAAGTGTGAGGATATTACAAAGTGTGAGGGTGCTAAAGTGTGAGGATATTACAAAGTGTGAGGGTGCTAAAGTGTGAGGATATTACAAAGTGTGAGAGTGTTACAAAGTGTGAGGATATTACAAAGTGTGAGGGTGCTAAAGTGTGAGGATATTACAAAGTGTGAGGGTGCTAAAGTGTGAGGATATTACAAAGTGTGAGGGTATTACAAAGTGTGAGGATATTACAAAGTGTGAGGGTGCTACAAAGTGTGAGGATATTACAAAGTGTGAGGATATTACAAAGTGTGAGGATATTACAAAGTGTGAGGGTGCTAAAGTGTGAGGATATTACAAAGTGTGAGGGTATTACAAAGTGTGAGGATATTACAAAGTGTGAGGGTGCTACAAAGTGTGAGGATATTACAAAGTGTGAGGGTGCTAAAGTGTGAGGATATTACAAAGTGTGAGGGTGTTACAAAGTGTGAGGATATTACAAAGTGTGAGGGTGCTAAAGTGTGAGGATATTACAAAGTGTGAGGGTGCTAAAGTGTGAGGATATTACAAAGTGTGAGGGTATTACAAAGTGTGAGGGTGCTAAAGTGTGAGGATATTACAAAGTGTACATGTGAGGATATTACAAAGTGTGAGGGTATTACAAAGAGTGAGGATATTACAAAGTGTGAGGGTATTACAAAGTGTGAGGATATTACAAAGTGTGAGGGTGCTAAAGTGTGAGGATATTACAAAGTGTACATGTGAGGATATTACAAAGTGTGAGGGTATTACAAAGAGTGAGGATATTACAAAGTGTGAGGATATTACAAAGTGTGAGGGTGCTAAAGTGTGAGGATATTACAAAGTGTGAGGATATTACAAAGTGTGAGGGTGCTAAAGTGTGAGGGTATTACAAAGTGTGAGGGTATTACAAAGTGTGATGATATTACAAAGTGTGAGGGTATTACAAAGTGTGAGGGTATTACAAAGTGTGAGGGTGTTACAAAGTGTGAGGATATTACAAAGTGTGAGGATATTACAAAGTGTGAGGATATTACAAAGTGTGAGGATATTACAAAGTGTGAGGGTGTTACTAAGTGTGAGGATATTACAAAGTGTGAGGGTATTACAAAGTGTGAGGGTATTACAAAGTGTGAGGGTGTTACAAAGTGTGAGGGTATTACAAAGTGTGAGGATATTACAAAGTGTGAGGGTGTTACAAAGAGTGAGGATATTACAAAGTGTGAGGATATTACAAAGTGTGAGGATATTACAAAGTGTGAGGATATTACAAAGTGTGAGGATATTACAAAGTGTGAGGGTGTTACAAAGTGTGAGGGTGCTAAAGTGTGAGGATATTACAAAGTGTGAGGATATTACAAAGTGTGAGGGTATTACAAAGTGTGAGAGTATTACAAAGTGTGAGGATATTACAAAGTGTGAGGATATTACAAAGTGTGATGGTGTTACAAAGTGTGAGGATATTACAAAGTGTGAGGGTGTTACAAAGTTTGAGGGTATTACAAAGTTTGAGGGTATTACAAAGTGTGAGGGTATTACAAAGTTTGAGGGTATTACAACGTGTGAGGGTATTACAAAGTGTGAGGGTATTACAAAGTTTGAGGGTATTACAACGTGTGAGGGTGTTAAAGTGTGAGGGTGCTAAAGTGTGAGGGGGTTAAAAAGTGTCTTTAAGTGGACATTATTGAAGATGTATAATGCTCTCCACTGATAAAACCAATAGTGTTGTAAACAAAAAGCTGAGTACTTGAGAAATACTGAAGTAAGTCGTTTCAGTCCTGTTTTCCTTCTCCTGTCTCCATTCAGATTATACATAACACTGGTGTCCATCACATAAGGGTGAAACATCTGTCAAAAAATAGATATTCTTATAAATCAAGCAAGACTAGGCAGCCACGTGGCAGACCGACTTATCTAGAACATGTAATCTATTTACCAAGTTCCCTCAACGTTCCTCAAGTAACCTAGTGACCTAGTTCCCTCAACATTCCTCAAGTAACCTAATGACCTAGTTCCTTCAACATTCCCTAAGTTACCTAATGACCTAGTTCCCTCATAATTCCTCGGGTGGTATCCGCAACCTAGCTCCCTCAACATTCCTCATGTAGCCTAATAACCTAGCTCCCTCAACATTCCTCATGTAACCTAATAAACTAGTTCCCTCAACATTCCTCCTGTAACCTAGTGACCTAGTTTCCCAAACATTACCCAAGTAACATAGTGACCTAGTTTCCCAAACATTACCCAAGTAACATAGTGACCTAGTTTCCCAAACATTACCCAAGTAACATAGTGACCTAGTCAACTCAACTTTCCTTGAGTACCATAGTAACTTATTTCCCTTTATCTTCCTTGAGTAACATAGTGACCTAATTCATTCAACATTCCTCTGGCAACCTAGTTCCTTTGACATTCCTTACCAGCAGTGTTCTAGTGACCTAGTTTCCTTGACATTCATCTAGTGACCTAGTTCCACCAATATTTCTCCAGTAACAGAGTTCCCTAGATCCCTTGCCAACTCTCCAGAAATCTAGTTCCATCCATATTCCTCTAGCAACAGAGTAACCAATTCTCTTGACACTCCTCTGGTAACCTAGTGACCTAGATCCCTTGACATTCCTCTGGTAATCTAGTGACCTAGATCCCTTGACAATCCCCTGGTAACCCAGTGACCTAGATCCCTTGACATTCCACTGGTAACCTAGTGACCTAGATCCCTTGCCAACCCTCCAGAAATCTAGTTCCATCCATATTCCTCTAGCAACAGAGTAACCAGTTCTCTTGACATTCCTCTGGTAACCTAGTGACCTAGATCCCTTGACATTCCTCTGGTAACCCAGTGACCTAGATCCCTTGACATTCCACTGGTAACCTAGTGACCTAGATCCCTTGACATTCCTCTGGTAATCTAGTGACCTAGATCCCTTGACATTCCTCTGGTAATCTAATGACCAAGATCCCTTGACAATCCTCTGGTAACCCAGTGACCTAGATCCCTTGACATTCCACTGGTAACCTAGTGATCTAGATCCCTTGACATTCCTCTGGTAACATAGTGACCTAGATCCCTATGGCCTATGCATCAACTTCTACAAAAGCAACAAGTTGTGTTCTACAAACGATATATATCATTTCATAAAACATCCAACAGATGGTTGTCACAGGTTGACTTTTACAGATTAAACACTCCAAGCCTCTAGATTTATAAATCATTATGTAAAAGGCAGGGATAGAACCTTGACGTACAAAGTAATATCTATCAACAAATCTGCTTAACGAACCTGTAGAGCATTCAGGTCACCACATAGTGACTGTCCACACAAAATGGCATCATCAGGTAGAATCTTCCTCAAGTACTTCTGTACATCACTCAGACGTGTCTTCACCGGATCCAGGATCTGCTTTGTGATGCCACTGTATCTGTTACAATACAATACTGTTGTGAGTGATCACACCATCAGTGATTAATTAGTACCAACTTAATGGTCATTTCATGCCTACATTGAAAACACACACAATACATATGATGTTTCTCTGCAAGGTCATCATCCGTTTTGATTGATATAACTACAAACAAGAGGCCAATGCATTCAGGGATATGCCCCTCTATCCCCTTGGTAAATAAAAATCATTTATATCAATTATAACTGGCCTCCCACACTGACTTTGTGGTCCACTCAGGCATTAAGGAGTAGTGTTTCAAATAAAAGTTATGCAAAGTTCCCCTTTGGGGCCCTTTCCTAAGTAGCGAGGATTTGAAAAAGACTTTTCAGAGAAACTGAGCACTTACTTTGTGACGTAGTCACGGATTTTGTGTTCTGGTTTCACAAATGTATCGTAGATACATTCCAGGTCCTCGTTGACCACAGAAACACGGGTCAATTCACTCTTCATTCTAACTGTCAGGCACTTAAAGTAATAAGAAACAAGGATTAACTAAACAATATTCAATGTCATAACGGACATAGCATTACAACATTAGAGTTCATAACAGACATAGCATGACAACATTAATGGTTGTAATTATGGACATAGCATAACATCATAAGAAGTCATAATGGACACAACATCACTGGAGGTCATAATGGACATAGCATCACTGGAGGTCATAATGGACATAGCATCACTGGAGGTCATAATGGACATAACATCACTGGAGGTCATAATGGACATAGCATCACTGGAGGTCATAATGGACATAGCATCACTGGAGGTCATAATGGACATAACATCACTGGAGGTCATAATGGACATAGCATCACTGGAGGTCATAATGGACATAGCATCACTGGAGGTCATAATGGACATAGCATCACTGGAGGTCATAATGGACATAGCATCACTGGAGGTCATAATGGACATAACATAACATCATAAGAAGTCATAATGGACATAACATCACTGGAGGTCATAATGGACATAACATCACTGGAGGTCATAATGGACATAGCATCACTGGAGGTCATAATGGACATAGCATCACTGGAGGTCATAATGGACATAACATCACTGGAGGTCATAATGGACATAACATCATTGGAAGTCATAATTGACATAGCATAACATCATAAGAAGTCCTAATGGATAGTATTTGCTGATCTGTCAAGGGTATTATGAGTTATTTTGAGGCACGGTAACAGGTTAACTCATGGGAACGGTTTCTCCTCTCAAAATAGCATGTGATTCCACGGTCCATAAACCACCTATCTAACTAACTCAGTGACAAGAATCGGGTCATATACCAGTATATAATGACAGAATACATGACAATTATTGATAGATTTGTTCCTCATGGCCAATTAAAACCTTTAAATGCTATCACTCCACACAATAAGTTGATCAAAATTTTATATACCATTTCACAATCCACTGCAAACATCGGGCTTTGGTTAGTTACTGTGCCATATTCTTCTTTTGAGTAGACAAAATCTGTGTCTGAAAAAAATAACCCATATATAATATTGTGAACAAAAACTGTCTGTCTTCTCCTCTTACTAACAAAATTACACAAATAACTTTTTCCCACGTCTTTCAAAATGATGAGTACATGTGATGTTTTAATATTTATCAAGATGTAAACAACAGTAGAGTCCGGACAAAATTTAGTTTTGGTTTGGTTTGTTTTTTGTTTAACTTCCTTTTAACAGCCAGGGTCATTTAAGGACGTGCCAGGTTTTAGAGGTGGAGGAAAGCCAGAGTACCCGGAGAAAAAACCACCGGCCTACGGTCAGTACCTGGCAACTGCTCCACGTAGGTTTCGAGTGGAGGGCTAGTGATAAAGTGTTTGGACACCTTCACCATTCGGCCACCGCGGTCCAGACAGGATTGTTGTTACCACTTAAAATGAAGGTCACAATGACCTGACCTTTGACCTAAAAGTCACAGAGACCTATATAGCTAATGTATACCCCCATTTCAAGTTTCATCAAAATACCTTTAATTGTTGAAAAGTTATGCACTGGAAAAGACTGTAATAGGTCATCAAGAAGAAGAACAAGCTTACTTAAGAGATCCGAGAGGGATTGTGATGTCCACCATTGAATGACCTTATTGGTTTTATAACAGATTGATCTTTCTCTTAAATTCTTTAATGATTTGATAACAAGGAGAAACTACATCAGAAATCTAAAAGAGATCTACATGTTTGAAGAATTTTCAGTGAATAACAAATAGCATAGCTGCAGTAGTTACATATGAAATTTGAGAAACATCTTTCCAGTACTTCTCAAGAAATAGCAATAACAAATTTCATCTGTAGAAATCAATGATGGCCCTTTATCAGTCATTTTGTTTCTGGATCAGACTCATAAAGGGGCATAACTAGGACAAAGGGGAACCTAACTCATCAAATATGGGCACCTGGCATCCATTTTGTTTTCTGGATCAGACTAGCACTCCAAATGGGCACAACTAGGGACCAAGAGAAACCTACATAAGAAGCTTGAGAACATTTCTTCATTACTTCTCAAGAAATAACGATAAGAAGGATTGTTTATGAATGGACAACAGACCATAAATGCAAGGCAATTTCAATAGCCCACATCTGATTATATAACACTATTTATGATGCACTTAACTTGTAAGGTTGGACATGGGGAAGCCCTCTAGCACTGTTTGTGATGTACTTACTTGTATTTAGGCTAGGTATAGATAAGTCGTCTATAACTGTTTGTGATGTACTTACTTGTATTGAGGCTAGGTATAAATAAGTCCTCTATAACTGTTTGTGATGTACTTACTTGTATTTAGGCTAGGCATAGGGAATCCCTCTATCACCATCTGTGATGTACTCAGTAGGAGATGTGTCCTGGGAAATCTGTCTGATGCTGGTAATTCTTCAGCTTCCAAGTTTTTCATTTCTGACATTTCCCCAGTTTCCTTTGTTTCATCTGTATTTTCCACATTGACATGACTTGTATGCAGCGCTTTTTCACCAATGATAGGGACCATTGGTTCAACATTAATCAACTGGCACTGTTCCTGTTTTCCAGAAGAATTTTTCTTGAGTTGTAACTTTTCCCTGAATGACAATGGAACATACAGTAGCTCCTCAGCAACAGAAGAGCCATACTCCGCAGGAGATACCATTTCTATAGACTGAAATAAAAAATTTTATTGGTTTTAATTTAATCTATATTCAAAACAGCCAAATACACTCCACAACCACTATCACCAAGTGACGAGTATGGCATTTCAGTATTTTTCTGTAATGAATGTGTTAAAGACTTATCTGAATATTTATATTTATATTTTATTAGTTGCTATGGTCAATATCTATGAGGTGAAGTAAACATACACATTCATACCGTCATATTTCAAATGCTTTAAAATTGCACCAATATCTTAAGCCTACTCACCATTTCAAAGAACTTCTGTATATTAGAAAAACATTCTGGATGTGCCTGATAATCCTCACTGCCGACTCCATCAAGCACGATTACCACTACCCCAGATATCTTGCTTGGTCTCAGCAACTTACACCACCTGAGGTCAGAGTGACACTTTAATGAAGTTTCAATGGATCAACATTTATAGTTTCCTTTAGAAATAAATTCATTCCATCATCTGTCCTATAACACTATCATGTTATCTTGATACGGCCATTATTTAGTGTAACAAGACAATTTGGCAAATTCTCAGTCCCCCACTGGATGTGAAACTGTCTACCAAGAAAGCGCAGATTGTTAACTTGTGTATGATAATGAACTAATTCTACACACTAATTATTTGAGAGACTCACTGCATTTAAATTCTTTAACTGGCATTAATGTGAATGAATTCAGAAATATTAGTAAACAATATCAAAAGTTCAATGCAAGTGAACCTCATATAAGATGTACCTATGTTCAGTAGTAGTTCTGGAGAGAAAAAGAGTAGCAGGTCATGATCAGACAAAACATTTTTTTCCTTTGATTTAGGTCAAAGGTCAAAGTAACCTACATTTGATACATGACACCAAAACCTTACCTAGGTGAATCCATGACCTAAGAATGAAGTTCTGTTGACAGGTAGAAAAGAGGTAGAGCTGTACAAACATTTTCTTTGGACAAGATAGTGGAATGATGGAAAGACAAATGGGGAGCCAAAAAGACAAAATGCATAATTCCCCCCCCCCCCCCCTCTTTTCGTGGGGGATAATCATAAACTATCACATCAGTTATTGTAATGGTTATTGTAATAACCCTATCAATGAGCGTAATAACCCTATCAATGATCTGGCCACCATTAAGCGTAATAACCCTATCAATGATCTGGCCACCATTAAGCGTAATAACCCTATCAATGATCTGGCCACCATTAAGCGTAATAACCCTATCAATGATCTGGCCACCATTAAGCGTAATAACCCCATTACAAGATCTGGCCATTATTTAGTAGTGTAATGATCCCATCACATGACCTGGCCATAATGTAGTGTAATAACCCCATCACATGATCTAGATATTATTAAGTGTAATAACCCCATCACATGACCTGGCTATTATTCTGTGTAATAACTCCATCACATCGCACTTGATCTGCCTAACATTTGCTATGTACAGTCCTAATTCACACAACTATGACAAGAAATGAATAAGAAGCGTTATTTACCTTGGCCTATATGATGAGATATTACCCTGTATGGCATACAACATCAAGTGCTGCACATCCATCATAAACAGGGGAGGTAATGTAGGAGCTGGGCTTTCCTTACATAGCATAGCACCATAGTCTGATGCTAGGTCATCCAGTGTAAGGAATATCTTGGCTCTCTCCTGAAAAAATGCAGGATTATTGTGAATGAAGTAATCAAACAGCTGTTTTATCAAGTTATATATTTATGTCATACTGCCAGAAAAAGTAATTTTATCATATTATACAATGTCTTAAAAGGAAATATAAGCCCATTGTAAACTAATACTCCAACTACCCATCATTTGTAATATACACTTGTATGAGACAAAGGTGAGGAGTATAAAGTCCAGATACATACCCATTACATGTGTATCTTGCTATATCAGCAATTCATAATGCAGACCAATGAATTAAATAAAGAGATCAGAGTTAGATCTAATGTCATAGGAATTAGTATCCATAAAATGGTAGAAATAAATAAGCAAGGAGAATACAATTTAATACATTGTTTAAACAAAATTGATCAGATCTAAGGGCAACATAGTTTATATAGGTATTTCTACAATGTACCAAAAGCTGTATGTACACCGACAAGATTATGATGACAGGTCAAGTTTCTGTAACAAAGGTATGTATATTACACACTGGACAAGATTTGTCCAATCATAGGGAATATTTTGGTAATCAGCAGCAACCAAATGACATCCAATGTTTTGAAAAACAGTACTATGATGGTATTTGCCATCCCTCAAAAAGATTTAATACTAATTTTCAGCCTTATTGAACAATACCTCAATTACGACCAATCAGAATCCTTCATAATGTTTCCATATAGTTACAGTTCTTGAAATACTGGATGTTTCAAATTATAGCCTTTGATAAGTTACACAATTAGTTTGGATTGAAATGATTTATGAGCTGATGAGCTAAACCATTACGCAAGTGGCCCAAGGCCAATCACCTGGTTTGATTAACTAGATGTCAAAATAATGTTCATGTTCAATTTGTTCATAGCTTTAATTATTGATGTCGAACAATGCTATCATACTTGCCAACTTTTCCGATTTAGTCAGGAATTTCCTGATTCCAGACTCCCTGCCCCGTCTCCCGATCGTATAGATAAAACATAGTGTATTCTCCCGATTTTGGAGAATATGTCTTGATAACCCCGTATGGAGCCCCTATTCATCTTGTTAGATTCACTTAGGCCTATGACAGGTAACGCTTGGTGGCTGGTGAAAGACATATGTGTGGGGCATTGGTCAGTTAACTGACCTGCTCACAGACTGTAACGGAATTCTGACACTTCACTGACTGCAAGGGTGACAATACCCCGATTAATAAACAATTAATTAAAACCAATTAAGCTGAGGACATGTGGTGATGGTTTTGTAGCAGGTCGGTCATGGTTGATTAAATGCTCGCAAATGGCTTCGTATACTGCCTTTGATGTCAAGCGCATAAACGACCTCTACTTGACAGTATATCTCGGACAGAAAAAGGGAAAACAACATTGGCAATGTTATCAACGGAGTATCAAATTTGATCTTATTTTGGCAGAAACTTTCCCCATTCACATTTTGAAAGACAAAAACATGTCCACAAATACTCACTTTCTTAAACTAAATACTGTCATGTTAAAACTTAGAATTTAAGTATCAGTCCCCACCTACAAAGCACTGAGTTGTAAGCCTATAGTGATTACAACTGCTGGTACAGCCCTTTTTATTTTTTTGTATTATTGTCTTTGTTGTAAACCAAAGGAAACATTTAAAATTTCATTCAGATATTATATTGTACTCTAGATATTTATTGTGACATTTTAGGTATTTTCTTTTGAAGTTTACTGCCGGAGAGAAAGCTTGATAGAAAGTGATATCGTTGTGATAATTTGCATTTAATTGACTGACATCTATCTTACAACATAATTTTCATAACATATCTAAGTAAATACTTTTATTTAGAGTGAACAGTGAGTTAAATAATTTCCAGAAATAATTAAAAATGATGTAATTTTGCAGCTATTTTTTTGTAACTTGTTGCTTATATAATTATCTTTCCAAACTTGAATAAAAAAGATCATTGGCCAAGCTTGAAATAATTTTTTCCCCCTTTTTTTCAGTGAGGGAAGGAAGCTTAAGTGTTCATGCAAGGAATTTATTTTCCAATAGCAAATTATCTCCCCTTAGTTTTTGTTTGCTAAATGTGTCGCGTGTGAAATGGTTTCCGGTCAAAAATGTTGCTCACACACTTTCTCCCCCATGAGAATTTTAAAAAGTTGGCAAGTATGTGCTATATGTGGTTATAATGGGGTGGGGATCTCAACTGTTTTAAAAATATAACCAAGACACAAGTCCCTAGGGGTGAGGAAAAACCCCATGGCCTATTTTTATATAATGACTGTGTTTTTTATAAGGTGGGGATTTCAGCAGTTTCAAAGATATAACAATATCAAAGAATTAAGTCCCTAGGGGTGGGGAAAGACCCCCAGGGTCCATTTTCACAACAGGGTTGTATTTATATCTTGGTGCCTTTCAATGTTACATACAGTTATGGGGTAGGGATATCATCAGGCAGGGTCAGGGTTACTTTTCATTCAATTCCCCTTCCCCTATATCATTTATATCTAAATCAATTAAATTACCAGGCTAGCTTTCTGCTTTTCTCGTAGGGTTTTACGAAGTTCAAGCAGGGCATCTCCTGACAGTATTGTATTGTTCACTTCTTTAGAGTTGCTCTTTGATCTTGTGGTTGACTTTTCTTGTGAAACAAATGATGCAATATTCCCAAATGCCTCAGGAATCCTCTGTTTCTTAGTTTGTATGTGGTCCTCATTGTCAGAGTCATCCAAACTGGCTTCAACCTTTTGATGAAAAATATACAGATAAATACATAGCTAATTCCTGGTCTCAAAGATCTTCTGAAGAAGCTTGGTATTCTAACATTTCACATACATGTATTATAGGAGACTGGTCATGAGGAGAGTTATGGTAAACGTTTCAAATTTCGGAAAATTGTTCATGACGATTAAACCACTAGGATACATGCATTTGAAAATCACATTGTAGACAGAATAAGAGGCAACTCGCAAAAACTACAGAAATAATATAGACAGAATATACAAAAATATTCTTTTGAACTTAGAATCAGTACAGCTCACCTGACTCGGTTGTACAGTCGACAATTGTTAAAGACTTTGAAATTAATTTGGACAACTACTGGAAATACTTAGAACTAAATTTTAGAATGGGGGTGAAATTTCAATTTTAACACAGTTATCATAGCAACCAAGGACATGGATTATGT
Organism: Pecten maximus; assembly: GCF_902652985.1. Lineage (NCBI taxonomy): Eukaryota > Metazoa > Mollusca > Bivalvia > Pectinida > Pectinidae > Pecten > Pecten maximus. The sequence continues at coordinate 12,524,950 of NC_047015.1, forward strand.
ACCCACCGACCATAACTCTCGCTTTTTGTCAGGTATGCCTTTTCTGACAGACATGCTTCAATTTGCTACTGTTTATATAGCTATATATAGCTATCATAGTGGAATACCACTATAATAGTGAAATCAGGACGTCTCCGCTCACCTGAAAGCACTCCAGTAAACCCTCTTCCACATATTAGATTAAGATTATAGTTTTATAACAGTGGGACTGACCATATATGTTTATTTTGACAGGTGCTACAAATAATTTTATAAATCGTACCGCATCCACATCTTTAGCTAACTGAAGGAAAGCCACTGCTTTTCTCTTCTTGGACTCTATCCGCTTCATTTTCTTTGATGATTGGGAATCCAATGATTTCTCTTCTGGTGTCATGTTGTAAAAAGAAAACGAGGGAAATAGAATTTCAACTGCCAGTGTCTATTTCATTGTGAAAACTCCTTCAGTATTCATGTAGATTCTTAATTCTTGCTTTCACGTGTTATTATTTTTCTACATCTGTATCGCCCAAGTGTTTTTCATATACTTATCACCCCATACCATTTTAAACACTCTGCTGACTCAGATTTTAACAATCATGATCTAGTTGATGTTTTGCAAAACTTGTGTGCGGCATTTTCAAACCAGTGTATGCGCATTGTTTGTTTTGGTAGCATGAAAACTACGAAGGAATTGGCCAGGTAACTAATACTACCGCCATAACCATAATTTTAGAATTGATCGAAAAGCATATAAGAGAAATGAAATGATTTAAAACGGTATTTGTTAAAATCGCTGTTTTAAACAAGTGATAAATTTAAGTGACTGATCAGAGGCAAGTGAGTGTACATATTGAAAAACATATAACGTGAAATATATTCTGATCAATATTTTTCATTATCATATTGATGTAGGGGGACACTTCAACAATTTCTAATTGGGAAAATATGAACATGACTTTGGAAAAATACAACAAATTTCACTAGGTAGGGGCAGGTTAGCCCGAGTTTTCTCTGGCCCTGTCACCATGTCTGGTGTAGGGCCAGAGCGCACTACTATATGAAAACGTGGAATTATCCGACACCGTTTGGTGTCGCTAAGAATTTGATGCAAAAACAATAAAATCGGGTGTGACATAACACCTACCTTACATATATGGATAAATGAGATGTTTATGTACCCCAAAACACCCATTTAGTCTCATCTAGGTGTTTTATTCCGTCCGTATAGACCCTCACTTTACACTAGTCAAAATTTCATACTTGACTCGACGCCATATTGCTAACTATGTAGGTCGCGGTCCGCCTAATTACCCTAATCTGTGCGCGATGGAGCGAAAAGAAAAAAAAAATACAACATTTATTTTTATATATTTTACCGCTTATAATTTATAAATAATGATTTTTTTAATGGAATATAACATCTTTTGGGAAATAATCAACTTATTTTTCATAATTTAAACTTTGTAAGAAGAAAAACACAATAAATGATATGTGGTCTTTTCGGTCCATTGCGTTCCGATTTGGGTGGTTAGTCGTACTGTCACTTACAAAATGGCGGGTCAACAGTATGAAATTTTGACTAGCGTAAAGCGAGGGCCTGTACGGACGAAATAAAACACCTAGATGCGACTAAATGGGTGTTTTGGGGTACATAAACATCTCATTTATCCATATATGTAAGGTAGGTGTTATGTCACACCCGATTTTATTGTTTTTGCATCAAATTCTTAGCGACACCAAACGGTGTCGGATAATTCCACGTTTTCATATAGTAGTGCGCTCTGGCCCTACACCAGACATGGTGACAGGGCCAGAGAAAACTCGGGCTAAAGTGTACTAGTGGTCTAATATTTGGTAAGAAAGAAGTATTTTTTAACATATTTTTAAGAGTTTTTAGAGTTGTCAAATCTAATGTAAAGTTTTATGAATATATACTGAGTACTCCTTATTTTTGTTAGGGTACGTAGGGCCTACATGTAAAATATTTGGTTTGAGGGTTGCTTTGTGAGTTCTATATAAGAGTGGTCAGTACATGTATATAAATATTATCTCTATGCCAACTAGTTGATATCAATAAATGACTTGTGTTGATTAGTAATTGTCAAAAAACTTTTGTATGAAAATTTGAGAAAAACTGACAAACAGATAAACATTTTGTCTGAATGGTAACACGTGCACAGGTATAACATATAACCGGGTCATCTGTATCAAGAAACATGTTGAATACACAGGTTAGCCACATGCTTACCTATGTCTGGTCAACTTAATTATATTTGCATGCCTTTTTAGCCTAGGCTACCATCATCAGATGGTGGGCTATTCAAATCACCTTGCGTCTGTGGTCCTTCGTCCGTCCGTAAACAATTTTTGTTATCGCTATTTCTGTGAAAGTACTGAAGGGATCTTTCTCAAATTTCATATGTAGGTTCCCCTTGGTGCCTAGTTATGCAGATTGCATTTTGGGACCGATCGGAAAACAACATGGCCGACAGGCAGCCATCTTGGATTTTGACCATTGAAGTTTGTTATCGCTATTTCTGAGAAAGTACTGAAGGGATCCATCTTAAATTTCATATGTAGGTTCTCCCTGGTCTGTAGTTATGCATATTGCATTTTGGGACCAATCGGAAAACAACATGGCCGACAGACAGCCATCTTATTTTGACAATTGAAGTTTGTTACCGCTATTTCTCAGAAAGTACTGAAGGGATCTTTCTCAAATTTCATATGTAGGTTCCCCTTGGTGCCTAGTTATGCATATTGCATTTTGGGACCAATCGGAAAACAACATGGCCGACAGGCAGCCATCTTGGATTTTGACCATTGAAGTTTGTTAATCGCTATTTCTGAGAAAGTACTGAAGGGATCCATCTCAAATTTCATATGTAGGTTCTCCTTGGTCTGTAGTTATGCATATTGCATTTTGGGACCAATCGGAAAACAACATGGCCGACAGGCAGCCATCTTATTTTGACAATTGAAGTTTGTTATCGCTATTTCTCAGAAAGTACTGAAGGGATCTTTCTCAAATTTCATATGTAGGTTCCCCTTGGTGCCTAGTTATGCATATTGCATTTTGAGACCAATCGGAAAACAACATGGCCAAAAGGCAGCCATCTTGGATTTTGATAATTGAAGTTTGTTATTACTATTTCTCAGAATGTAGTGAAGGGATCTTTCTCTAATTTCATATGTAGCTATAGGTTTCCCATGGTCCCTAGTTATGCATATTGCATTTTGAGACCAGTTGCAATTGGAAAACACATGGCCGACAGGCAGCCATCTGGGATTGTGACAATCAAAGTTGTTATCGCTATTTCTTAGAAAGTACTAAAGGGATCTTTCTCAAATTTCATATATAGGTTCCCCTTGTTTAAAAAGTACTCAGGGGATGTTTCTCAATTTGCACAGAATTAGGGAGAGGAAGGGAAAAATATAGATCAATCTGACATGGAACCTATAAAGATCATTCAATGGTGGGCGCCAAGATCTCTCTGGGATCTCTTGTTAATTAATACGATAATGCTGTTCTTTTTGGCATGGGATGAGCATATATTAGTCTTATTGAATTTGCTCATGGTCATTCAACAGTTACTTGAGTAGCAATAATATACTTTGTCATTGATTTAAATAGGGAACTTGGACTTTTGAGAAAACGGACACTCTCATCATCTGGAAGCAATAAATATCCCAGTTCTTCAAGTAAGTTTTCATTATGATCATATTCCTATATTGTATATAGTTACAAAGTTCAGTAAAACCTGTATGAAGTGGTCACCCAGGGGACCGACAGAAATTGGGTGCTTAGACAGTTGGCTGCTAAAATCAGGTTCATCAGGACCACAAAAAAACAAAGTTTTCATAGATTTATTGCTTCTGAAAGAAATTGATGATAATTATATCATTTGATAACGAGGGGAATTTAGGTATGAGATCTAGGAGATAAAATCTAATGCTAAAAAAATTGTGATTTTGCAAAAATTTGTAATTTTGTTTATTGCAGTCCATCAATATTTACACATGTCTGTCGTCTACTTGCTTGATGTGCAAAGTTGCATTTGAGAAGCATGTGAGCATATATACAGGCCCATTTGGCCTCTTGTACTAGTATTGTATACAAAATGGTGGCCGCGCGCTAGTGCAGAAAACATAAAATGAGGTAAGATATTGATAGTCATTACATGCGTTTTTAGCCCACCGTCATCAGATGGTGGGCTTTTCAAATCGCCTTGCATCCATGGACCTTCGTCTATCCCTCTGTCCTTTGTAAACAATTCTTGATATCGCTATTTCTGAGAGAGTTCTGAAGAAATCTTTCTCAAATTTCATATGTAGGTTCCCCTTGGTCATGCAGTTGTATTGCATTTTGGGACCGATCAGAAAACAAAATGGCTGACAGGCAGCCATCTTTGATTTTGACAATTGAAGTTTGTTACCACGTTTTCCCAGAAAGTACTGAAGGAATTTTCCTGAAATTTCATATGTAGGTTCTCCTTGGTCATTTGTATTGCATTTTGGGACCAGTCTGAAAACAACATGGTCGACAGACAGACATTATTGCTAAATCTCAAATAAGGACGCCTCTACCTTTTTTCAAGGAAATAAATCTTTAACCGAGTGTCAAATGGTGTTCAAAAATAATAATTCATGTGAAATGTTTTGCTACTTTATGTGTTCAATTTTCTTCAGCAAATTAAGTAAGTGAAACACAAGTTTTCGCCACATTTTGTCTATTCCTACAGATGACATGTCAGTGCAAATTAAAGAGCACCCAAAACTAAACACACATACAAATAATAACTTACCATCTTTATATGAAGATAGGGTAAAAGACTTCATTCTTGTTGTTAACTAACTGTTGTTAAGAACAGAAAGCTAGTAAAAGACATTGTAAATCAATTACTAGGTCAAAGAAAACGATGTCTGATATGATTTGGGAAATCATCTTTGCCTATATAAATAAAACACAAAAGAGTTCCATTTAAACATAAATGGTGGAAAACACGTTCTCTGGTCTAAAGTTCAGCTGGCATGGTTTACAAGTTTGCAGGATTATTCAAGTGATGTTTAAGCTTAATATATGATACTGAATAGATATCTTCATCTGGAATATTTTTATGACAGAATATTTTACCGTTTCCACAGCCTTGGTTATTCTGCTAAAAGGTATAGTCTGTTTCATATATAACTGTCAATTACCTACACCCTGCGCCCTTATTAGGTCAAATATGGTATATTTCCCTCTTGTTTGAAAGTACTGGAGGGATGTTTCTCAATTTACACAGATTAGAAAGAGGAAGGGAAAAATAGAGAAAAGATCAATCTGACATAGAGTCTATAAAGATCATTTAATGGTGGACGCCAAGAACCCCAGATCTGGGATCTCTTGTTTATTGTAACGAGCATATGTCATACTATAATCGCGACATATCCATGCCTCATGTGTGCTGGGACAGTTTGTAGGTATATTTTATCCGTAACATTCTCACCAAAATTTCGAATCAAAGGATTCCACTGACGAATTTGATTCAAAATTTTGGTCAGAATGTTACGGAAAACTAGACTGTTCTAGCATACATGAGGTATGGATATGTCTAAATTAAATATAGCATATGCTCGCGACAATGAAAAGCCTATGTAATGATTGTTTTCAGTGTCTTACCTCATTTTATGCTTTCTTCACTGGTGGCCACCATTTTGAATTCGTATCTTCTGATCACGTGATTCCCCTCCGTGTATAAGTGAAGGTTTTCTTCATTGGTTGTTTTTAGAAAAGATATCAAATTTTTTGAGTTTGCTAAAGCTTACTATGCTGATAGATTTAAAGCAAAAATTATAAGCGTGCAAGTTTTGTTCGTATATTCAAGTGAAAACCTGTCACTTTATTAAGTTTTGATAATTGATTAATTATTCAATGTACGACTTCTTGATCATGATCATAAAGACCCATGAACATGCATTGTTGTTAAACCAGTAACACATTTATTCACAAATAAGCCTTTTTTTCATTTTTGCAGAATCATCAATTTAAAAAGAGTATAAGCTGAAAGTCAGGTTCGAATTCACATAATTATAAATAATTATTATAATTATAAACCTTCCCTTATTTAATTACTTTACTACTGAACTTGTGAATTAGAAGGATAAAGACAGAAATACATTCATACTAATGCAGTTATTTTATACTGTGTAACTATAGCAAAAACTTTCTTTTTTTTCCACAGGACAGCCATTTGGATACCTTATAGTTCTGGACTTTGAATCCACCTGTTGGAAGGAGAAAAAATTCCAAACTCAAGAAATAAGTAAGATTGTTGGACTAAAAATAAATTAGTATAATATACCCAACACAACAATGCTCCAATAAACTGGATAGGAAAAATATCTAATGCAGTTGCTATATATATATACTGTGTGTACCATATTGATACGGTAACAATGTACTTGTAATGCAGTAATGGACATGTACTAATTAAAGATACAAATATAATACTGTGTTATCATGATAATTTCAATGTTGCATCACAACAGCATAAAGAGCTAGCACCATATATGTATCTATCAGACGTTAGACCCTTGTACCTTTGCCCTGCAGGTGGAGGGTAAGATAAGAATTGTACCTATACTGCCCCTGTTGCATGATTGTAAGAGACAACTAAATTTGGGATCTTTTCTCTTCCCTATGAGGAAGGCTTTTGGTTCTGTACCCTGGCGAGACATACCAGAGTCTTTGAAAATGATAGTTGTTTCTCCTGCTTACCACTCATCATTTTGGAAGTGGGATGACTGGTTAGCCTGTTGTCAGTTTAATGTGACAGGGTGGGATGTTCTGATGGGTGTCTCCTGTTACATGCTTCAGTGAGGTAGCACTTCAAAGTCAGCATTATTTCCACGTTATCACAAGATGAACATAAACATACTGCAGCCTCCCAAAATACACATGCATACACCTCACTAATGTATCCTGCACATGGGAGACGTTATGAAATGATGTTAAACAATACTAAACCAAACCAAATCTTGCACCTCTCGTTTATATTGTACTTTTGCCATTTTTTTGAAATTTTACATTTGGTTATTTTCCAGTTGAGTTCCCAGCAGTGCTCTTAAACACGACCACAGGTGATATTGAGAGTGAATTCCACTACTATGTTCAGCCACAGGAACAGCCCATACTAAGTGACTTTTGTCATGAACTGACAGGCATCACACAGGTAAATTCTAAAATAACAAACCTCACTCAGGTAAACTAGACTCTAGAATGACAAACATCACTCAAGTAAACTCTAGAATAACAAACCTCACTCAGGTAAACTCTAAAATGACAAACCTCACTCAGGTAAACTCTAGAATAACAAACATCACTCAGGTAAACTCTAAAATGACAAAACTCAGGTAAACTTTAAAATGACAAACATCACTCAAGTAAACTCTTGAATAACAAACAACACTCAGATAAATTGTAGAATGACACTCCAAACAGGTAAATTTGAGAATGACATTTGTCACATAAGTAAAATACAAAATGACACACACCAGACAGGTAAATTCTAAAAGGATGCATACCACATATGGAAAACAGCTTTCTCAAAAAATAAAACTGAATGCAGCGGACATCAGCTTAAGTTTTTAGTCCACCGTCATCCAAAGTTCTTTATAGTTCTTTCTCAAACTATCTTGTGTAGATAAACCTAAAACACAAAATTAAGAAATCATATGTGTATAATAATCAACACAATACATATTGTAAATGCAATGCTCACCTTTTATTTAATGAAACCTTGGTAATGTAATGTCTAATACAATTGCATTGTTGTAATTTTCAAAATTTGATACAATTGCCACCCTCGTTATACCGCCTTAACTGTTGTGGATGAAATGTGGTGTTATAACAAGGGTAGACAGTATTTAAAATTTTATGTACATTTGTATGAAAACAAGACAAATTTCCTCTTGGACAGGAACAAGTTGATGAAGGAATTCCTCTTAGACTGTGCTTGAAGAAATTCTCCAAGTGGTTAGAAAGCCTATGTAAAGACAAAGGGATAACATTTTCACCTGTTCTGGGCCAACAGTCTAGCTCAAAGGCAGCTACGTTTGTAACATGGTCAGGTAAATAATATTTAATAAGATTTTTTCAATGTTCCATATTCTAGTAACTGTTGATGCTGAGTTTATGAATATGATGGTTTAATGTTAAACTTGTGTAGACTTATTAGCACACCTGTGGAACCATACTCATAAAATGCTATCTTCAGAGATAAAGATTTTCATACGAATATCAGACCTACATTTGGGTACAGCTTGTAAGATCTAGAGTTATTCCCCCCTGTGATTGCAGACACATTCGATGTAGCCAGGAGGCTTTTGGGACTTCTGAAATTCATTTTCATGACTATCTGTTTCATTATTTCCTGAAGGTGCATGTAGTATTCCCTTAAAGTCTGTAGACCACCTAATTATTGGTCTGCCAATGAAACCTGCAGGCAAGGCCAAAACACTCTTTAAAAATCTTTGTTGGTTTAACATTGAAACTTTTTTCCTGTTGATTGTTTTTTAAGTGCATACCTTTTTGTGTTTGTTGAAAAATCCCAACACTCTTACTAGATGGAAAATGGGGAAATATTGAATTAAAAAGCGCATAATGAATTGTTAGTCTACTGTAAAAACACTGGAACAATTAAGGCTGGAACAATTTTAATTGGATTTTCCTTTACATTTATTTCAGACTGGGACCTGGGTGTTTGTCTTTTCAATGAATGCAGAAGAAAGCAGCTGCTGAAGCCATCACAACTGAACAGCTGGATAGATCTGAGAGCAACATACAGGAAATTTTACAACCGTCGACCGCAGGGATTAAATGGAGCTCTTCAGGACCTTGGTATCACATTTGAGGGGCGGGAACATTCAGGTGAATGCCATACCAATGCATACACAATAGACATAGTGCACGTGATGGGCCATAAGTTATTTGCCCACAATGGCAGTATTTTAAAAACAAAGTTACTAAAGCCAGGGGTTCTTTTTTTTATTGTTGAGCAAAGGATTGCCATAAGGTAAAGACAAACATTGTTATTGCTTTTTCTTAAAAAGTACTGGAGGAATATTTCTCAAACTTCATATGTAGGTTCCTGTTGGTCCCAAGTTGTGCTTATTCAGTTTTTAATCGGATTAAAAAAACAAAATGGCCATCTTTTATATTGACAATGGAAATATGTTATTGATTTGGAGATTCTACCTTATTTCCTAGACTTCGTATATAGGTTCCCCAGGTTATCTAATGACTTAGAGAAAGAGGGGAAGGTAGGGAAAGATCACTCTTTCATAGGCAACTGATAAAGATCGTCCAATGATGAAACAGGTGGCCATCTTTAATTTTGACCGTTGAAATTTGTTATCACTGGAAGGATTTCTCTTTAACTTCATATGTAGGTTCTCCTTGGTCCCAAGTTGTGTACATTTGATTTAACAGTTGAAGATTGAAGATCTGATGGTGGCTGATTAGGGGGTCAGTTATTGGTATAGACAAAAAAACTCCTGAAAAGTTACATTGTTATTATAAGAATAAATGCCATTAATCAAAATTCTGTTAAATGTTAAGAACCTTACAACTGGACATCTGTAAGTTCTATGCAATAATTACTGCAAAAATAAGAAATCTATCATAATCTCATGAAATTGAGAGATACCATTAATGTTTGGTTGCTTTATTTCAAGGGTTGCATGATTCCCGTAACACTGCCCGACTGGCCTGGAGAATGACCAGGGATGGATGTATACTGACCACCACTAAAACGCTACAGCTGGTATGACTATTTGTTTGTGAACCACCATATAATATCATACAAAACTAAAGTGTGCAATGTGTTTTACTGCCCAGATAAAGGCTTAAGAATTAGTTTCGAAGATTGGTAATCATTATACTTTTACAGATTTTAAATTGATTTTTCTTTTAGCACATACATGTACTTAAATTTTATCCTGAGTAATTGTAACAATTTTTGTCTCACCTACAATGAAGTCATCTTCAACATTTCACTTAAAGTTTGCTTTTAGATCTGAAGCTCTAAAAGTATAAGTTCAATTTTAACCAAACTTAGTATATATAGTAGTGGACTTCTCAATACACTCTTAATTTATGGATTATCTTCCAGTCTGAGAATTTATGGGCGGGGCATATAGTGTTTCCCATGCCCGTTCCGTCCTGTGCTGTCCTCATGCAATGTAAATTAAGAAATAAATAAGAAATTAAAATGTTATTACTTTTGAATCATCTTTATTCAATGTATTTGAATTTTTGTGATATGAGTATGATTTTATAAAATAAAGCTTGATAACCTGTGGACCTGTTTGTTGTTTGTTACCAGATAGGTGAGGCCAGTGGTAAGACAGAATTACCTACAGCTGTGGACAGTAGTAGGACAAACCGTGGCAATGGGGAGCACTATAATGCTGTCCACAAGACCATCCCAACTGTCCAAGTCTTAAACAGTCCCAGCAGAAGTCCATGTCACAAGAAGAGGAAAACCGATACATGTGTATCACCCACTAAAAACCCTAGTCACAGTCGAGATATAGATAAGTTGGTCTCTAGTCCAAGGATTGCTCGCAGTAAAATCCCTGTAAGGTCCCCAAAGTCTGGAGACAATAGAAAGACTGCAACCACAACAAAACAATCCATAGTAGATCAGATTTATAGAGATCCTTCTCCTGAGGAAATACCAACAGGAAACCTATTACCAAGAGCAAGTGATAAAAAACAGCTCACTATGACGGGTCTTAGAACCAGGAATAACATTATTCCTTGTAATAATCAACAACTGAACCACACATCAACCAGAAATAACACAGCACTCAAAACACCACAGGGCTTCAAGGCAAATCCAAATGTTCAGGGTAATATTTCTTTTAAGAACCCGTCAAATTATTCCTCATTCAAAACTCCAATCCATGTTGACCACCCTCAGTCTAGGACATCATGCTGTTATTTGGATTCCTCCAAAAACTCAACAGGGCAAGAAAATATGACATCAATCTCTGGTGATATAACCCCAACCAATTTCTCCACCAAATTGTCAAAGGGCACAATAAGCAGTATGAAGGTAACACCACCTTTATGTAGATGTGGCAAACGATCAAAGAGACGCATGGCTCAAACGCCAGGGCCTAATATGGGCCGATTCTTCTTCACTTGTGGAGCTGGATCACGTCAAAATAATCCTCAGGACAAAAGGAAAGGCTGTGATTATTTTAAGTGGGAATCAACACTTGGGATAGAAACTAATTCTAGATACAACTGTTCCTTCCAAAGTAGCAGATCAAATACTAGCTTGCCGTTTAAGCAGGTCGGACAGAAAAGTAGATTTTCACAACGGAAAAGTCTGGGTGTGAGATCTGCCACATTTAAAACACCAATTAGGTAATTCAGTTCAGGTAAGGATGTATGTAGACATTTAGTATACCTGTAAAATTAGCAACCTGTTCAAACAAAAGAGTTTATAAACTTGTGTAAAATGTACAATGCTTAAAAATACTGTACCTTTATCAGGTATTTTATTTTTCTTTATCATTTTGATAAAAAAAAAATACAAGAAAATTAGAATTTCTCATATCAAAGTCTTAATGGTGTGTACTGGAATCTATTGGAAATCCTACAAAAAGTAATTTTGATTGTCTTTTGACATTTTTGTAAGTAAGAGCTTTTGTCAATTTTTAACAATGTTAAGTTGTGAAGTGTTTACAATCGAGTGGTTTTTATTGGCCTTGAAATAATTTATAGAACTTGTATTACTGTATGAAGGATATATAATTCTAACTTGATGGTGGAATTTCCCACCATATTCTCTAATATGAAAATAATTTGTATAATTATAAGCATAAAATTTTGAAAAAAATGGAGATTTGTAATGACTCTTACTGCATTACCAGTAGTTTATTAGCTCACCTGCCGTGGTGCGTTTAAACACAGACTTGATATTGGGCCTGTAGCATGCTCTGGTGAAGGGCTACAAAGTTTGTTCAAATAAATGACCTTTACCTTCATTCAAGGTCATGTTGGTCTAATAGGCTATAATCTTCAAACGACTTCTTCTCATTAACCAAGAGGCCCATGGTCTTGATATTGGGCCTGTAGCATGCTGGGGTGAAGGCTACAAAGTTTGTTCAAATAAATGACCTTGACCTTCATTTAAGGTCACATGGGTCAAATAGGCCATAATTTTCAAACGACTTCTCAATAACTAAGAGGCCCTGGGACTTGATATTGGGTCTGCAGCATGCTGGGGTGAAGCGCTACAAAGTTTGTTCAAATAAATGACCTTGGCCTTCATTCAAGGTCACATGGATCAAATAGGCTATAATTTTCAAACAACTTCTTCTCAATAACCAAGAGGCCCAGAGACTTGATATTGGGCCTGTAGCATGCTCAGGTAAAGGGCTACAAAGTTTGTTCAAATGAATGACCTTAACCTTCATTCAAGGTCACATTGGTCAAATACACTTTTATCTTCAAACGACTTCTTCTCAATAACCAAGAGGCCCAGGGACTTGATATTGGGCCTGTAGCATGCTTGGGTGAAGGGCTACAAAGTTTGTTCAAATAAATTACCTTGACCTTCATTCAAGGTCACATAGGTCAAATAGGCTATAATCTTCAAACGACTTCTTCTCAATAACTAAGAGGCCCAGGGACTTGATATTGGGCCTGTAGCATGCTTGGGTGAAGGGCTACAGAGTTTGTTCAAATAAATTACATTGACCTTCATTCAAGGTCACATGGGTCAAATAGACTATAATCTTCAAACAACTTCTTCTCAATAACCAAGAGGCCCAGGGACTTGATATTGGGCCAATAGCATGCTGGGGTGAAGGGCTACAAAGTTTGTTCAAATAAATGACCTTGACCTTCATTCAAGGTCACATGGGTCAAATAGGCTATAATCTTCAAACGACTTCTTCTCAATAACCAAGAGGCCCTGGGACTTGATATTGGGCCTGTAGCATGCTGAGGTGAAGGGCTACCAAGTTTGTTCAAATAAATGACCTTGACCTTCATTCAAGGTCACATGGGTCAAATAGGCTATAATCTTCAAACAACTTCTTCTCAATAACCAAGAGGCTCAGAGACTTGATATTGGGCCTGTAGCATGCTCTGGTGAAGGGCTACAAAGTTTGTTCAAATAAATGACCTTTACCTTCATTCAAGGTCATGTTGGTCTAATAGGCTATAATCTTCAAACGACTTCTTCTCATTAACCAAGAGGCCCATGGTCTTGATATTGGGCCTGTAGCATGCTGGGGTGAAGGCTACAAAGTTTGTTCAAATAAATGACCTTGACCTTCATTTAAGGTCACATGGGTCAAATAGGCCATAATTTTCAAACGACTTCTCAATAACTAAGAGGCCCTGGGACTTGATATTGGGTCTGCAGCATGCTGGGGTGAAGCGCTACAAAGTTTGTTCAAATAAATGACCTTGGCCTTCATTCAAGGTCACATGGATCAAATAGGCTATAATTTTCAAACAACTTCTTCTCAATAACCAAGAGGCCCAGAGACTTGATATTGGGCCTGTAGCATGCTCAGGTAAAGGGCTACAAAGTTTGTTCAAATGAATGACCTTAACCTTCATTCAAGGTCACATTGGTCAAATACACTTTTATCTTCAAACGACTTCTTCTCAATAACCAAGAGGCCCAGGGACTTGATATTGGGCCTGTAGCATGCTTGGGTGAAGGGCTACAAAGTTTGTTCAAATAAATCACCTTGACCTTCATTCAAGGACACATGGGTCAAATAGGCTATAATCTTCAAACGACTTCTTCTCAATAACTAAGAGGCCCAGGGACTTGATATTGGGCCTGTAGCATGCTTGGGTGAAGGGCTACAGAGTTTGTTCAAATAAATTACATTGACCTTCATTCAAGGTCACATGGGTCAAATAGACTATAATCTTCAAACAACTTCTTCTCAATAACCAAGAGGCCCAGGGACTTGATATTGGGCCAATAGCATGCTGGGGTGAAGGGCTACAAAGTTTGTTCAAATAAATGACCTTGACCTTCATTCAAGGTCACATGGGTCAAATAGGCTATAATCTTCAAACAACTTCTTCTCAATAACCAAGAGGCTCAGAGACTTGATATTGGGCCTGTAGCATGCTCTGGTGAAGGGCTACAAAGTTTGTTCAAATAAATGACCTTGACCTTCATTCAAGGTCATGTGGGTCTAATAGGCTATAATCTTCAAACAACTTCTTCTCATTAACCAAGAGGCCCATGGTCTTGATATTTTGGGCATGTAGCATGCTGGGGTGAAGGCTACAAAGTTTGTTCAAATAAATGACCTTGACCTTCATTTAAGGTCACATGGGTCAAATAGGCTATAATTTTCAAACGACTTCTCAATAACTAAGAGGCCCAGGGACTTGATATTGGGTCTGCAGCATGCTGGGGTGAAGCGCTACAAATTTTGTTCAAATAAATGACCTTGGCCTTCATTCAAGGTCACATGGGTCAAATAGGCTATAATCTTCAAACAACTGCTTCTCAATAACCAAGAGGCCCAGAGACTTGATATTGGGCCTGTAGCATGCTCAGGTAAAGGGCTACAAAGTTTGTTCAAATGAATGACCTTAACCTTCATTCAAGGTCACATTGGTCAAATACACTTTTATCTTCAAACGACTTCTTCTCAATAACCAAGAGGCCCAGGGACTTGATATTGGGCCTGTAGCACGCTTGGTTGAAGCTTCATATTCATATTTGAATAAAGAGGTAATCAGCATAGTATCTGTAGAAATGACCTCGATCAACTTCAAAGTTGCTGCCATTGGGCCTCTTGTTTAAACTTCTTCTCAAGTTTCCCCAGTGGGATTCAGCTCTAACTTACCTGAAATGATCCTGAGATGGTCCTGATGAAGTGTTGTTATTTTTTGGGTCAGTGCAAAAGCCAGAATGGCCTCCATGGCCAACAGTATAAGGGTCTTTAGAGTCAGTATTTTTCTTTAATCAACCATGGTTTACTTGTTAATTCTTTTAGAACAACACAAACTTCTTATTAATTGTTTAGCTATAGTTCACCTACTGATGTTGGGGTGGTTCACCTACTGATGTAGGATGGATTTGGTTCACATATTGATGTAGTTCACTTGCTGATGTAGGATGGATGTGGTTCACATACTGATGTAGGATGGATTTGGTTCACATATTGATGTAGTTCTCTTTCTGATGTAGGATGGATGTGGTTCACATACTAATTTTTTTAGGTTAGTTTTTCTTTTTTTAAGCTACTATGATTTACTTGTAAATTCTTTTAGAACATACATATACGTCTTATTAATTGTTAAACTAAGGTTCAAATACTGATGTACATGTAGGTTATATATGGTTCAGGTACTGATGTAGGATTAAAGTGTTTTATTTACTAAGGCAGGATGGATGTGGTTCACTTACTGATGTAGGATGGATGTTGTTCATTACCAATGTAGAAGGTGGTTCTTTAACTTTTTTAAGGTCATTATTTTTTTTAAGCTACTATGGTTTACTTGTAAATTCTTTTAGAACATACACTCTTACTTATTAATTGTTTAACTATGGTTCACATACTGATGTAGGAGATGGTTCACATACTGATGTAGGAGATGATTCACATACTGATGTAGGAGATGGTTCACATACTGATGTAGGAGATGATTCACATACTGATGTAGGAGATGGTTCACATACTGATGTAGGAGATGGTTCACATACTGATGTAGGAGATGGTTCACTGACTGATGTAGGAGATGATTCACATACTGATGTAGGAGATGGTTCACATACTGATGTAGGAGATGGTTCACTGACTGATGTGGGAGATGGTTCACTGACTGATGTAGGAGATGGTTCACTGACTGATGTAGGAAGTAGTTCATATTTTTATGTAGGGTGTTGGGTATTATAAACGAGCCTGTCCCATTAAACATTAGTTCTGTGTGTGTTATTGTACAGCATTTGTTTCTATTTTTGATTGTGACACTAACAAATTAGTTTGTTTTAATCAATCCTTTAAAATGGAGCTATGGACTTCTGACATAGTCATAATCATGGATTTTGATGGTGATTGAGAAACGATAACCTCGTACCATATTTTATTACGAATCAAACATGGACCGTACATTGAAGTTATGTGAACTGTATTGGAAATAAAGGAATAGAAATGTGGCTTAATTCAACATCATTTTGTTAGCTCACCTGATCCAAAGGGCCGGTGAGCTTATGCCATGTAGCCCGAGTTTCCTCTGGCCCTGTCACCATGTCTGGTGTAGGGCCAGAGCGCACTACTATATGAAAACGTGGAATTATCCGACACCGTTTGGTGTCGCTAAGAATTTGATGCAAAAACAATAAAATCGGGTGTGACATAACACCTACCTTACATATATGGATAAATGAGATATTTATGTACCCCAAAACACCCATTTAGTCGCATCTAGGTGTTTTATTTCGTCCGTACAGGCCCTCGCTTTACGCTAGTCAAAATTTCATACTGTTGACCCGCCATTTTGTAAGTGACAGTACGACTAACCACCCAAATCGGAACGCAATGGACCGAAAAGACCACATATCATTTATTGTGTTTTTCTTCTTACAAAGTTTAAATTATGAAAAATAAGTTGATTATTTCCCAAAAGATGTTATATTCCATTAAAAAAATCATTATTTATAAATTATAAGCGGTAAAATATATAAAAATAAATGTTGTATTTTTTTTTTCTTTTCGCTCCATCGCGCACAGATTAGGGTAATTAGGCGGACCGCGACCTACATAGTTAGCAATATGGCGTCGAGTCAAGTATGAAATTTTGACTAGTGTAAAGTGAGGGTCTATACGGACGGAATAAAACACCTAGATGAGACTAAATGGGTGTTTTGGGGTACATAAACATCTCATTTATCCATATATGTAAGGTAGGTGTTATGTCACACCCGATTTTATTGTTTTTGCATCAAATTCTTAGCGACACCAAACGGTGTCGGATAATTCCACGTTTTCATATAGTAGTGCGCTCTGGCCCTACACCAGACATGGTGACAGGGCCAGAGAAAACTCGGGCTAATGCCATGGTGCAGCGTCCACCGTGCCTCGTCCGTCCGACATCCGTTAACAATTCCTTTAAATCCATACTAAGGCCTGGATGGATTTTGATGAAATTTGGTCTCGAGCATTATTGGGCAAAAACGGCTCCCCTGGGGCGAGGCCTAGTAGGGGAACTTGAGGGTAATCCTTTAAATCCCTACTAGTCCTGAACGCTTGAATGGATTTTTACAAAATTTAGTCTTGAGCATAATTGGAGATAAGGGATATCAAACATGTAAACAAAGGATGTGGTTAAAAGTAGTTTCCATCCATCCTTTGTATGGTTGGATCCTCACTTATTGTATTCATACAAATACGCCGATATACCACAACGTTGGTTAAGTAACTGTCATTAGTTGTAGTTGTGTTAAGACCAAAATGAGCCATGGATGTTTTTTTTCAGTGTTTGTTTAGTCTCTACTTAAAACAGTTTACACTTGGTGCCGAGACTTCATCCTCTGCCAAGTTATTCCAAGGCAAGACACAAATGACGAAGGAAGACAATTTTATGACTCGTGCCCTGACCGGGCCTCCATCTCACGATCTATGGCACCAAATGGCCTAGCCAGAAATACTCACAGCTTAATATACCGCTGTGCCACATCCACATTCTTAAAAGGAACGTTTCCACGGCACAGTGATGGTCAACCCGATAACTTGTCATTATCATAGTGACAAGTCGTCTATAAGATGATATGAATACCTGGATCGCAATGTATAATTGTACATTCATCACCGTACAACTACGACAGGAAATTCGAATTTTTACCTTCAGATCACCAGCTCATATATATGATAAATGAAGTCAAGTCCTTGCCAAGGGTTAACTGTAAGGAAAATAAAACAAAATCCAAAATGTACCGTGAGGTCTTTCTGTCCTCTCCGGCTACTTCGGGCGCCTAAAGATGCCGAAGAGGGCAGAAAGGCCTTATGGTAAATGTGGGTCTTGTTTTATTTTCTTATATCCCATAAACGGTATAGACATTTACCAATAAGCCGACACACATCGGAATGCAATGACGACTTTTTTTCAAATCTTCCCATCGTATAGTTTTTCATCTGAAACCAATCGGATGCAAAGAGAGGCTAAAGAATCTGAAATTTTGAACATTTTAAAACCGGTGTAACGAAGAATACATTTATTTTGTTGAGGAAGTTATTCGTTGCATTTTAATGCCCACTTCAATGATGCGGACACGGATACCTCGAAATTACAAAACCTTGCAACCAAGAGCGCAAAACTCACAATAAATCAATCCCGCTCTTTTTATGTATACATTATTTGTATTTACAATATCATATTTGAATCAGAATAAATATCGAACTGTGTTGTATTATCGTGAACACCGCTGGTAAAGCGCCCTAACACCCAGTTGTTCAAAAGGTGATCTTATTTCTCCTTTACTATAAAATCTGCGTGCGTGTGTGTGAAATTATATCTGTGACATGATTATGTCCTCAAGAAATTTACAGAGGTTACTGTTTAACCACAGGCATGTCTGTATATAACTTTGAAAATATATAAATCCACGGAAATGCCTGTATATAACTTTGAAAATATACAAATTCACGGAAATGCCTGTATATAACTTTTAAAAAAGAAATATAAATCCACGGAAACCTAGGTATATTACTTTGAAAACGATATATAAATCCGCCTACACGCATGCATATAACTTTGAAAATCCACTGAAATTCCTGCATTAAACTCTGAAAAACGATATATAAATCCATGGACACCTAGGTATATAACTGAAAAAAATAGCTTTGAAAATATATAGAATCCACGCACGTGTGAATTTCCTGTCGTAGTTGTACCGAGAGAAATATAAATAAAAAAACATGTGTATATATATATATAGAAAATGTTTAAGTTGACGACATGCAAGTAAAATATATATATTACTGATACAATGTAATTGACAAAAGAAGACGTTACATTATGCACCTGAAGATCTAATAGAGTGAAAGCGCTAGTGCAAAATGTAAAGTCTTTTGTCAATTGTCAAATTTATATATATATATATATGTATATTATATCACATTGTAAATATATAAATTCACGGAAATGTCTATATAACCTTGAAAATATATGAATCCATGCACATATCTGTATTTCACTTTGAAAAAGAAATATATATCCAGGGACACGTACGTAAGAATTGTACCTGCTGCCCCCATTGCATGATCGTAAGAGGCGACTAAACTTGGGATCTTATCTTTTCTCTTCTTTCTTGATAACTTTCTTCTTCCTAATGTCTCCCTTGACAATGCCTCACTTTTGGCCTTTAGTTGAGCGTTCGCCGCTGTGAGGAAGGCTTTGGGTTCTGTACCCTAGCCGAAACATACCAGAGTCTATAAAAATGGTAGTAGCTACTCCTGCTTATCGCTCAGCATATTTGGAGTGGGACGACTGGTTGGCCCGTTGTCAGTATAATGTGACCGGGTGGGGTGTGCTGCTTGGTGTCTTCGGCAGTATGCTTCAGTGAGATAGCACTTTAAATCGGCAAAAGTTCCGGCCTATCACAAGGAGACTTAACACGAACATACCACAGCCTCCCAAAACACACATACGCACCCACCACACACATGCATGTCGCACGCACGGGAGGCCGTCCTTAAATGACCTTGGCTGTTAATAGGACGTTAAACAAAATAAACCAAACCAAACGTACTTATATAACTTAATGATTTATAAAAGTCCGTGATAAATCAAATAATGCATTTGCCAACTTTCAAACAAGTGTTATTTGTCCCGATACAATGAAACCCTGTGTAAAGCTTAATTTCTATTTGAATGCCATTCAACATCATACGTGGAAATTTTCTCCATATTTACTCTGCAACATGCCAAATAAATGAGAAATTCTAATGGATTAATCTTGGAAATGGGTAATGATATCACGTAAAGATGTGTTAAATCCTCTGTATATTTATTTACAAATCACATCGATTAAATGGTCAATTTGTAGCGTACAGCAGCATACCTGGTTATGCCCCCTGTTACAACAGTCACCACCTGGTGACGTGTATCGGAGTATAAATACCACAGGTACACAATACACTAGGTAATGTGTAAGGGCCGGGTGTCTGTCCGCAGCAATGGGAGGCATATTCGGTAAGTTATCCCGGAAACGTCAAATGAGAGTGTTGTTAAACGGGCTTGATGCTGCAGGTAAAACAACAACTCTATACAAACTCAGACTGGGGGAAGTCGTCACGACAATTCCTACAATCGGTTTGAACATTGAGACGGTGGAGTGTAAAAAAATACAGTTGGTGACTTGGGACATTGGAGGCAGGGGCTTCTTGCGGCCCCTATATAGAAATTACTATGCCGAGACTGATGCGGTTGTTTTTGTGGTTGACAGCAATGATAAAGTACGAACTGAACAAGCCCAGAAGCTACTTCTCGCTATCGTGAATGAAGACATGCTCAAGAAAGTGATTATTGTCATAATGGCTAACAAACAGGATTTACCCGGATCTATGACTCCAGAGGAGGTCCACGAGAAACTGGACGTGGATTCTATCTGTAAAACTCACACGTGTAAAGTGTTTGGTACCTCAGCCACCACCGGTGAGGGACTGTATGACATGCTCGATTGGCTTGTAGAGGCTGTCAATAAGAAACAAGCAACAGCGTTACTGAGAGGAAAGGACGAGTGTGTAACTGTTGAAAAGGATTCTAAGTCATCATACTTTACAACGCCTTTGTCATATATCAAACACGTGTTTTCAAAAGTGTAAGGAAAGTTAAGTTCGATTATATCACCAACGTCACAGTCACAATACTGGAATAATTTACATATGGCCATTTTTAGTTTAAGCTGTATTTTTAGCCCACCATCATCAGATGGTGGGCTATTCAAATCGCCCTGCGTCCGTGGTCCGTCGTCCGTCCGTCCGTCCGTCCGTCCTTAAACAATTCTTGTTATCGCTAATCCTCAGAAAGCACTGAAGAGATCTTTCTCAAACTTCATATGTAGGTTCCCCTTGGTGCCTAGTTATGCATATTGCATTTTGGGACCGATATAAAAACAACATGGCCGACAGGCAGCCATCTTGGATTTTGACAATTGAAGTTTGTTATCGCTATTTCTGAGAAAGTACTGAAGGGATCTTTCTCAAATTTCATATGTAGGTTCCCCTTGGTGCCTAGTTATGCATATTGCATTTTGGGACCGATCGGAAAACAACATGGCCGACAGGCAGCCATCTTGGATTTTGACCATTGAAGTTTGTTATCGCTATTTCTGAGAAAGTACAGAAGGGATCTTTCTCAAATTTCATATGTAGGTTCCCCTTGGTGCCTAGTTATGCATATTGCATGTTGGGACCGATCGAAAAACAAGATGTCCGACAGGCAGCCATCTTGGATTTTGACCATTGAAGTTTGTTATCGCTATTTCTGAGAAAGTACTGAAGGGATCTTTCTCAAATTTCATATGTGGGTTCCCCTTGGTGCCTAGTTATGCATATTGCATTTTGAGACCAATCGTAAAACAACATGGCCGACAGGCAGCCATCTTGGATTTTGACAATTGAAGTTTGTTATGGCTATTTCTGAGAAAGTACCCAAGGGATCTTTCTCAAATTTCATATGTAGATTCCCCTTGGTGCCTAGTTATGCATATTGCATTTTGAGACCAATCGGAAAACAACATGGCCGACAGGCAGCCATCTTGGATTTTGACAATTGAAGTTTGTTATCGCTATTTCTGAGAAAGTACTGAAGGGATCTTTCTCAAATTTCATATGTAGGTTTCCCTTGGTGCTTAGTTATGCATATTGCATTTTGAGACCTATCGGAAAACAACATGGCCGACAGGCAGCCATCTTGGATTTTGACAATTGAAGTTTGTTATCGCTATTTCTGAGGAAGTACTGAAGGGATCTTTCTCAAATTTCATATGTAGATTCCCCTTGGTGCCTAGTTATGCATATTGCATTTTGAGATCAATCGGAAAGCAACATGGCCGACAGGCAGCCATCTTGGATTTTGACAATTGAAGTTTGTTATCGCTATTTCTCAGAAAGCACAAAAGGGATCGTTCTCAAATTTCAGATGTAGGTTCCTCTTGGTGCCTAGTTATACATATTGCATTTTGAGACCAATCGGAAAACAACATGGCCGACAGGCAGCCATCTTTGATTTTGACAATTGAAGATTGTTATCGCTATTTCTCAGAAAGTAATGAAGGGATCTTTCTCAAATTTCATATGTAGGTTTCCCTCGGTGCCTAGTTATGCATATTGCATTTTGAGACCAATCGGAAAACAACATGGCCGACAGGCAGCCATCTTGGATTTTGACAATTGAAGTTTGTTATCGCTATTTCTGAGAAAGTACTGAAGGGATCTTTCTCAAATTTCATATATATGTTCCCCTTGGTGCCTAGTTATGCATATTGTATTTTGAGACCAATCGGAAAACAACATGGCCGACAGGCAGCCATCTTGGATTTTGACAATTGAAGTTTGTTATCGCTAATTCTCAGAAAGCACAAAAGGGATCTTTCTCAAATTTCAGATGTAGGTTCCTCTTGGTGCCTAGTTATGCATATTGCATTTTGAGACCAATCGGAAAACAACATGGCCGACAGGCAGCCATCTTGGATTTTGACAATTGAAGTTTGTTATCGCTATTTCTCAGAAAGTAATGAAGGGATCTTTCTCAAATTTTATATGTAGGTTCCCCTCAGTGCCTAGCTATATATAGTTTTGCATATTGGGACCAATCGGAAAACAACATGGCCGACAGACCGCCATTATCGCTAAATCTTAAATTTTATATATAGGTTCCCCTTGTTGGAAAAATACTAGCTATAGAGGGCTGTTTCTGAATTTACACAGATTAGTAAGACTTAGAGGAAGGGAAAAGTAGAGAAAAGATCAATCTGACATGGAACCTATAAAGATCATTCAATGGTGGGCGCCAAGATCCCTCTGGGATCTCTTGTTTTCAATAGTATATGTATGTTATAAATTGATTTACTAGTATCCTACTTGGTACTTGTATATTGTTACATGTATATGGTTTTGTTTCATTTACTTACTGATTCTTGTTTTGATCATGATACTGTTGACCACATGAAATTGCATTATCTTACTACATGTATTATCTTATTTCAATATCATGTTATGTTTGTTATTTTATCAAAAGATACATTAAAGGATCTATATGTCCCATTATTTGTAATTAACCTGATGTTATAGGATCTAGATCTATATGTCTCAATATTTGTAATTAACCTGATGTTATAGGATCTAGATCTATATGTCCCATTATTTGTAATGAACCTGATCTCATAGGATCTAGATCTGTATGTCCCATTATTTGTAATTAACCTGATCTCATAGGATCTAGATATATGTCCCATTATTTGTAATTAACCTGATGTTATAGGATCTAGATATATATGTCCCATTATTTGTAATTAACCTGATGTTATAGGATCTAGATCTATATGTCCCATTATTTGTAATTAACCTGATGTTATAGGATCTAGATCTGTATGTCTCATTATTTGTAATTAACCTGGTGTTACAAGTTACAGATGTAGGAGATGGCTTACTTATTGATTCAAGAGATGATTGACTTACTGATGTAGTAGGTGGTTCACGTGATGATGTTGTAGGTGGTTCACATACTGATGTAAGAGGAGACTCGCATACTAATCTAAGATGTGGTTCACATACTGATGTAGGATATGGCTTACTTATTGATTCAGGAGGTGGTTAACCTGCTACAGATCTCTGTATGTAGGAAGTGGTTTACTTACTGATGTAGTAGGTGGTTCACATGCTGATGTAAGAGGAGACTCGCATACTAATCTAATATGTGGTTCCCTTACTGGTGTAGTAGGTGGTTCACTTGCTGATGTAGGGTATGGCTTACCTATTAATTCAGGAGACGGTTGACTTACTGATGAAGTAGGTGGTTCACATGCTGATGTAGTGGGTGGTTCACATGCTAATGTAGTGGGTGGTTCACATGCTAATGTAGTAGGTGGTTCACATGCCGATGTAGTGGGTGGTTCACATGGTGATGTAGTAGGTGGTTCACATGGTGATGTAGTAGGTGGTTCACACGCTGATGTAGTAGGTGGTTCACTTACTGATGTAGGAAGTATACATAGTTCACGTTATGATGTAGTATGTAGTATTATAAAGAGCCGGACCCATTGAACAGTAATTGGGTGTGTTTTATTATATTGCATTCGATTTTTAGAAATAATTTTTAATTGTGTTACTACGTTTATGAGATTACATGAGCCAATTGGTGAAGTACGACGTTGTCATTACGATACAAAGGGTTATTTCCTCTGTATCTTATTCAAGAAATGTCAAATATGGGTGTTTAACGGACCTGATCGCCCTGATAAAACAACAGTTCTTTTAAACACAGACTGGGGAAAGTTGTTAAAACAAAAGGCTTAACGTGTAGGAGGTGGAACATGAACATTGGAGGCAGAGATCTCCCTATAGTGGATACTTTGTTGACACTGACATCTTAGTCTTCTTAGATGAGAGTTTTGACATGGGTCGAATTGAAGACGCCCAGAAAGCAGCACTGAATGATATGAATTTGTCTGGAGGTATGACTCCAGTAGATAAACTGGACATGGAGGATGTCCACTACCCCAGGGTTACCCTGATTACCGAGAATGGGCTATCCATAAAACCCACACCTACACGCCTGTGAATTATAGTATGAGATACCTCAGCCACCACCCGGGAAGAATTGTACTGGGTTGTAAAGGCTGCTGAGATTCGATATTAATGTCGTTTTGTTACAGTTGAACTAAATGTTCATAAAACCTTCTTTACGTCTTCTGACTCGATTGTACTGTTACATCTCTATCATTATTGGTATTCTGTACCGAAGTTTATTTGAGGTTTCAGTTATATGAACAATTTACAAACCACCCGCCTACAACCAAAAATGGCATATCATCAGTATTTTTGTTAAGTAATCCGTGTTACGAATCATACATAATGTATTTACGTGTATAATGTTTGGGGAAGTTATGCGTTGCATCTAAGAGTCCACTTTATTGAATGGGATACGGATATATCGACATAACAAAACCTTACAATCATGGGTACTTGTAAACGTTTTGACAGTCACCTATAGTAACCTGTATCAAAATGTAAATGATAACCACGATTGAGCAAAGCTCACAATTAACCTAAACTGTTCTAAATTGGTATGGAAATATTTCTACGTACAAGATCAAAGTGTGTTCGGAATAGATATCGAGCTGTTTTGTTGTATAAATTACGTTAAAAGTCCTAGATACATGCGAACATGTGTTTGTGTAAAAGTATAAAAGTCAGCTGATGGTGTCCTGAAGACAGTACCAAGAGTGATTGTATACCACACTGTTGTGGTCTGTAGATGATGCAAAAATACATAAATCCACGGACATGTTTAAATCATATTATCATGTATTTGCCAACTTTCAAACATCTGCTATCTGTCCCGATACTGATAAAATCTAACCATTTAAAATTGTGTAAAGCTTATTTTTGTATTTGAATGCCGTTCAGCATTATGCCTGAAAATTTCTCCTTTTTAGCTCGTCTCTTCGAAGAAGAGTGAGAGCTTATGTCGTCACTCCGGCGTCGGCGTTGGTTTTTCAAATTTTAAATGTTTGGTGCAAGAGTAGTAATAGTAATTTATGGTAATATAGTCCTTCTGGGGGTTAAACTATCCCCTGCCGGAGTTAAACTTAAAGATTTTTTTTGGGAGGAAAAAGACAGATTTTGAAAATGTTTGCGTTAAGTTTTTGTGCAAATGTTGAAAGCTAATAACACATCACTTTATGATTGTACTAGGGTGCTGATGTTTGGTAAAAGAGTCCATATGGAGTTACACCATCACTTCTTGTGATGTAACTGAAAATAAAACAATGTGAAAATTCTCACATTAGACAATTTAGTCCACAGTCCAGTCCACATTTTTCAAGGTAAACAACTCTCATAAGGATAATATTTAATCAAAAAATTGAAGAAATATGTCCAAAAGCAATTACATTTGTATTTGATATATTCATTTAATCAACAACAGCATAACTAATCTCCCGAATGTTTTTCAATAAATAATTGATATATATATATAAATTGATATGGTTTTGAAAATTGCATGAATTCACAAAACATAATCTGATCAAGTAAACAATATAAATATTATTTATGCAATTTGCGAAACCATTCCAATTGATGTATTTTAATTATTTATTGACAAATGTTTGCGAGACGAGCTATGCTGTTCTCCAACAGCTTTTGTTTACTCTGCAACTTGTAAGTTTAAATGGAAAATTCTGTTGGATTAGTTCAGAGTAGGTAATCATGTGCCATCAAGGTGTAATAAATCTTCTGTATATACTTATTTACTAAACTCAAATTTGTAGCGTGTAGCGACATACCTGATTATGCCCCCTGCTTCAATAGTCATTTGGAACAGCGTGGCCTTGTTTACACATCACCTGGTGACGTGTATCGGAGTATAAATACCACAGGTACACAATACAATAGGTAATGTGTAAGGGCCGGGTGTCTGTCCGCAGCAATGGGAGGCATATTCTGTAAATTATTCCGGAAACGTCAAATGAGAGTGTTGTTAAACGGGCTTGATGCTGCAGGTAAAACAACAACTCTATACAACCTCAGACTTGGGGAAGTCGTCACGACAATTCCTACAATCGGTTTTAACGTTGAGACGGTGGAGTATAAAAAAATACAGTTGGTGACTTGGGACGTTGGAGGCAGGGACAAAATGCGGCCCCTGTATAGACATTACTACACCGGGACTGATGCGGTTGTTTTTGTTGTTGACAGTAATGATAAAGAACGAACTGAAGAAGCCAAGAAGGAACTTCATGCTATCATGAAGGAAGACATGCTCAATGAAGTGATTATTGTCATAATGGCTAACAAACAGGATTTACCCGGATCTATGACTCCAGAGGAGGTCCACGAGAAACTGGACGTGGATTCTATCTGTAAAACTCACACGTGTAAAGTGTTTGGTACCTCAGCCACCACCGGTGAGGGACTGTATGACATGCTCGATTGGCTTGTAGAGGCTGTCAATAAGAAACAAGCAACAGCGATACTGAGAGGAAAGGACGAGTGTGTAACTGTTGAAAAGGATTCTAAGTCATCATACTTTACAACGCCTTTGTCATATATCAAACACATGTTTTCAAAAGTGTAAGGAAAGTTAAGTTCGATTATATCACTAACGTCACAGTCACAATACTGGTATAATATAAATATTGCCATTTTTAGTTTAAGCTGTATTTTTTTTTTCAATATATAGTATATGTATACTATAAATTGATTTACTAGTAGCCTACTTGGTACTTGTATATTGTTACATGTATATGGTTTTGTTTCATTTACTTACTGATACTTGTTTTTATCATGATACTGTTGAACACATGAAATTGCATTATCTTACTACATGTATTATCTTATTTCAATATCATGTTATGTTTGTTGTTTTATTAAAACATACATTAAAGGATCTGTATGTCTCATTATTTGTAATGAACCTGATGTTATAGGATCTAGATCTATATGTCCCATTATTTGTAATTAACCTGGTGTTACAAGTTACAGATGTAGGAGATGGCTTACTTATTGATTCAGGAGATGATTGACTTACTGATGTAGTAGGTGGTTCACGTGATGATGTAGTAGTTGGTTCACATACTGATGTAAGAGGAGACTCGCATACTAATCTAATATGTGGTTCACTTACTGGTGTAGTAGGTGGTTCACTTGCTGATGTAGGGTATGGCGTACCTATTAATTCAGGAGATGGTTGACTTACTGATGAAGTAGGTGGTTCACATGCTGATGTAGTGGGTGGTTCACATGCTAATGTAGTAGGTGGTTCACATGGTGATGAAGTAGGTGGTTCCCATGGTGATGTGGTAGGTGGTTCACACGCTGATGTAGTAGGTGGTTCACTTGCTGATGTAGGGTATGGCTTACCTATTGATTCAGGAGATGGTTTACCTGCTACATATCTCTGTATGTAGGAGATGGTTCACTTACTGATGTAGGAAGTATACATAGTTCACGTTATGATGTAGTATGTAGTATTATAAAGAGCCGGACCCATTGAACAGTAATTGGGAGATGTAGGAGATGGCTTACTTATTGATTCAGGAGATGATTGACTTACTGATGTAGTAGGTGGTTCACGTGATGATGTAGTAGGTGGTTCACATACTGATGTAAGAGGAGACTCGATTACTAATCTAATATGTGGTTCACTTACTGGTGTAGTAGGTGGTTCACTTGCTGATGTAGGGTATGGCGTACCTATTAATTCAGGAGATGGTTGACTTACTGATGAAGTAGGTGGTTCACATGCTGATGTAGTGGGTGGTTCACATGCTAATGTAGTAGGTGGTTCACATGGTGATGAAGTAGGTGGTTCACATGGTGATGTGGTAGGTGGTTCACACGCTGATGTAGTAGGTGGTTCACTTGCTGATGTAGGGTATGGCTTACCTATTGATTCAGGAGATGGTTTACCTGCTACATATCTCTGTATGTAGGAGATGGTTCACTTACTGATGTAGGAAGTATACATAGTTCACGTTCTGATGTAGTATGTAGTATTATAAAGAGCCGGACCCATTGAACAGTAATTGGGTGTGTTTTATTATATTGCATTTGATTTTGAGAAATAATTTTTAATTGTGTTACTAACAAATTCGTTATTTGAATCAGTCTTTGAAAAATGGAGCTATATACTACGAACATAGTCATAATCATAGGACAAGAAGGAGGAGGATGTAGGCCATCACCTCGTGACACATTTTATAAAGAATCAAACAAAGAGAGAGTAATGTTGCTTAATTCAACAACATTTTGTTTACATGTCCTTATGTAGTATAGTTTTTGATCTGCCGATGAAAGATGATTTTCTCACACATATAACGTATTGTTTTTATTTGCAAAAACATTGTCTGTATGTGTGCGTTTATGAGATTACATGAGCCAATTGGTGAAGTACGACTTTGTCATTACGATACAAAGGGCTATTTCCTCTGTATCTTATTCAAGAAATGTCAAATATGTGTGTTGTTTAACGGACCTGATCGCCATGATAAAACAACAGTTCTTTTAAACACAGACTGGGGAAAGTTGTTAAAACAAAAGGCTTAACGTGTAGGAGGTGAAACATGAACATTGGAGGCAGAGATCTCCCTATAGTGGATACTTTGTTGACACTGACATCTTAGTCTTCGTAGATGAGAGGTTTTACATGGGTCGAATTGAAGACGCCCAGAAAGCAGCACTGAATGATATGAATTTGTCTGGAGGTATGACTCCAGTAGATAAACTGGACATGGAGGATGTCCACTACCCCAGGGTTACCCTGATTACCGAGAATGGACTATCCATAAAACCCACACCTGTACGCCTGTGAATTATAGTATGAGATACCTCAGTCACCACCCGGGAAGAATTGTACTGGGTTGTAAAGGCTGCTGAGATTCGATATTAATGTCGTTTTGTTACAGTTGAACTAAATGTTAATAAAACCTTCTTTACGTCTCCTGACTCGATTGTACTGTTACATCTCTATCATTATAGATATTCTGTACCGAAGTTTATTTGAAGTTTCAGTTATGTGAACAATTTACAAACCACCCGCTTACAAACAAATAATGGCATATCATGAATATTTTTCTTTAGTAATCTGTGTTACAAATCCGTGTGGTTTTCCATCAATTACAGGTACATAATGCATTTACGTGTATAATGTTTTGGGAAGTTATGCGTTGCATCTAAGAGTCCACTTTATTGAATGGGATACGGATATATCGACATAACAAAACCTTACAATCATGGGTACTTGTAAACGTTTTGACAGTCACCTATAGTAACCTGTATCAAAATGTAAATGATAACCACGATTGAACAAAGCTCACAATTAACCTAATCTGTTCTAAATTTGTATGGAAACATATCTACGTACAAGATCAAAGTTGATTCGGACTAGATATCGAGCTGTTTTGTATAGATTACGTTAAAATCCTAGATACATGCGAAAATGTGTTTGTAAAAGTATAACTGTCAGCTGATGGTGTCCTGAAGACAATACCAAGAGTGACTGTATAACACTGTTGTGGTCTGTAGATGATTGAAAAATTTATAAATCCACGGACATGTCTTAATTATCCTGTATTTGCTAACTTTCAAACGTGGTATCTGTCTCGATACTGATAAAATCTAACCATTTAAAATTGTTTAAAGCTTAATTTCTATTTGAATGCCGTTCAACATCATACGTGAACATTTCTCATTGTTTTTACTCTACAACATGCAAGGTTAAATAGAAAATTATATTGGATTAATTTTAGAATTTGTAACGATGTCACGTAACGGTGTAATACATCTTCTGTATATACGTATTTACTAAACGCAAATTTGTAGCGTGCAGCGACATATCTGATTATGCCCCCTGTTTTCAGTCTGGCCTTGTTTACACATCACCTGGTGACGTGTATCGGAGTATAAATACCACAGGTACACAATACAATAGGTAATGTGTAAGGGCCGGGTGTCTCTCCGCAGTAATGGGAGGCATATTCTGTAAATTATTCCGGAAACGTCAAATGAGAGTGTTGCTGAACGGACTTGATGCTGCAGGTAAAACAACAATTCTTTACCAACTCAGACTTGGGGAAGTCGTCACGACAATTCCCACAATCGGTTTTAACGTTGAGACGGTGGAATATAAGAACGTGCAGTTGGTAACATGGGACGTTGGAGGCAGGGACAAAATGCGGCCCCTATTTAGACATTACTATCCGGGGACTGATGCGGTTGTTTTTGTGGTTGACAGTAATGATAAAGAACGAACTGAACAAGCTCAGAAGGAACTTCATGCTATCATTAAGGAAGACTCGGTGAAGGAAGTTATAATTGTCATAATGGCCAACAAACAGGATTTACCCGGATCTATGACTCCAGAGGAGGTCCACGAGAAACTGGACGTGGATTCTATCTGTAAAACTCACACGTGTAAAGTGTTTGGTACCTCAGCCACCACCGGTGAGGGACTGTATGACATGCTCGATTGGCTTGTAGAGGCTGTCAATACGAAACAAGCAACAGCGATATTGAGAGGAAAGGACGAGTGTGTAACTGTTGAAAAGGATTCCAAGTCATCATACTTTACAACGCCTTTGTCATATATCAAACACATGTTTTCAAAAGTGTAAGGAAAGTTAAGTTCGATTATATCACCAACGTCACAGTCACAATACTGGAATAATTTACATATGGCCATTTTTAGTTTAAGCTGTATTTTTTTCAATATATAGTATATGTATGTTATAAATTGATTTACTAGTAGCCTACTTGGTACTTGTATATTGTTATATGTATATGGTTTTGTTTCATTTATTTACTGATACTTGTTTTTATTAAGATACTGTTGAACACATCAAATTGCATTATCTTACTACATGTATTATCTTATTTCAATATCATGTTATGTTTGTTATTTTATTAAAAGATACATTAAAGGATCTGTATGTCTCATTATTTGTAATTAACCTGATGTTATAGGATCTAGGTATATATGTCTCATTATTTGTAATTAACCTGATGTTATAGGATCTAGATCTATATGTCCCATTATTTGTAATTAACCTGATGTTATAGGATCTAGATCTATATGTCTCAATATTTGTAATTAACCTGATGTTATAGGATCTAGATATGTATGTCCCATTATTTGTAATTAACCTGATGTTATAGGATCTAGATCTATATGTCCCATTATTTGTAATTAACCTGATGTTATAGGATCTAGATTTGTATATCCCATTATTTGTAATTAACCTGATCTCATAGGATCTAGATCTGTATGTCCCATTATTTGTAATTAACCTGGTGTTACAAGTTACAGATGTAGGAGATGGCTTACTTATTGATTCATGAGATGGTTGGACTTACTGATGTAGTAGGTGGTTTACGTATGGTTTACCTGCAGCGCTACAGATCTCTGTATGTAGGAGATGGTTCACTTACTGATGTAGGAAGTATACATAGTTCACGTTCTGATGTAGTATGTAGTATTATAAAGAGCCGGACCCATTGAACAGTAATTGGGTGTGTGTTATTGTATTGCATTTGTTTTTTAGAAATAATTTTTAATTGTGTTACTAACAAATTCGTTATTTGAATCAGTCTTTGAAAAATGGAGCTATAGACTACGAACATAGTTATAATCATAGGACAAGAAGGAGGAGGATGTAGGCCATCACCTCGTGATACATTTTATAAAGAATCAAGCAAGAAGAAAGTAACGTTGCTTAATTCAACAACATTTTGTTTATATGTCCGAGGTAGTATAGCTTTTGATCTGCTGACACTTTTCGCACGAATATAATGTAGTTTTTTTGGTGTTTTTTTTTCTAAAACATTATCTATATGTGTGCGTAAATTAGATTACATTGGCAGCCCCTGACCCAATTAGTGACATACTGTTATTACTGGAATTTGTTATTACGATACAAAGGGTTATTTCCTCTGTATATTCATGTACGACAGGTATGGTATATTTGTAAATTATTCCTTATTGGAAAAAAAAAAGTCAAATATGGGTGCTGTTAAACGGACCTGATCGCCCTGGTAAAACAACAGTTTTCTGAAACTCGGACTGGGGACTGGAAATTTAAAACAAAGGGCTTAACGTGTAGGAGTTGGAACATAAGCATGGGAGGCAGAGATCTCCCTAAAGTGGATACTTTGTTGACACTGATATCTTTATTTTCTTAGATGAGAGTTTTGACATGGGTCGAATTGAAGACGCCCAGAAAGCAGCACTGAATGATATGAATTTGTCTGGAGGTATGACTCCAGTAGATAAACTGGACGTGGAGGATGTCCACTACCCCAGGGAACCCTGGTTACCAAGAATGGGCTATCCATAAAACCCACACCTACACGCCTGTGCGTTATAGTATGAGATACCTCAGTCACCACCCGGGAAGAATTGTACTGGGTTGTAAAGGCTGCTGAGATTCGATATTAATGTCGTTTTGTTACAGTTGAACTAAATGTTAATAAAACCTCCTTTACGTCTTCTGACTCGATTGTACTGTTACATCTCTATCATTATAGATATTCTGTACCGAAGTTTATTTGAAGTTTCAGTTATGTGAACAATTTACAAACCACCCGCCTACAACCAAAAATGGCATATCATCAGTATTTTTGTTAAGTAATCCGTGTTACGAATCATACATAATGTATTTACGTGTATATTGTTTGGGGAAGTTATGCGTTGCATCTAAGAGTCCACTTTATTGAATGGGATACGGATATATCGACATTACATAACCTTACAATCATGGGTACTTGTAAACGTTTTGACAGTCACCTATAGTAACCTGTATCAAAATGTAAATGATAACCATGATTGAGCAAAGCTCACAATTAACCTAATCTGTTCTAAATTTGTATGGAAATATTTCTATGTACAAGATCAAAGTGTGTTCGGAATAGATATCGAGCTGTTTTGTTGTATAAATTACGTTAAAAGTCCTAGATACATGCGAACATGTGTTTGTGTAAAAGTATAAAAGTCAGCTGATGGTGTCCTGAAGACAGTGCCAAGAGTGATTGTATACCACACTGTTGTGGTCTGTAGATGATGCAAAAATATATAAATCCACGGACATGTTTAAATCATATTATCATGTATTTGCCAACTTTCAAACATCTGCTATCTGTCCCGATACTGATAAAATCTAACCATTTAAAATTGTGTAAAGCTTATTTTCTATTTGAATGCCGTTCAGCATTATGCATGAAAATTTCTCCTTTTTAGCTCGTCTCTTCGAAGAAGAGTGAGAGCTTATGTCGTCACTCCGGCGTCGGCGTTGGTTTTTCAAATTTTAAATGTTTGGTGCAAGTGTAGTAATAGTAATTTAGGGTAATATAGTCCTTCTGGGGGTTAAACTATCCCCTGCCGGAGTTAAACAAAGATTTTTTTGGGGGGGGGGAAAAACAGATTTTGAAAATGTTTGCGTTAAGTTTTTGTGCAAATGTTGAAAGCTAATAACACATCACTTTATGATTGTACTAGGGTGCTGATATTTGGTAAAAGAGTCCCTATGGAGTTACACCATCACTTCTTGTGATGAAACTGAAAATAAAACAATGTGAAAATGCTCACATTAGACAATTTAGTCCACAGTCCAGTCCACATTTTTCAAGGTAAACAACTCTCATAAGGATAATATTTTATCAAAAAAATGAAGAAATATGTCCAAAAGCAATTACATTTGTATTTGATATATTCATTTAATCAACAACAGCATAACTAATCTCCCGAATGTTTTTCAATAAATAATTGATATATATATATAAATTGATATGGTTTTGAAAATTGCATGAATTCACAAAACATAATCTGATCAAGTAAACAATATAAATATTATTTATGCAATTTGCGAAACCATTCCAATTGATGTATTTTAATTATTTATTGACAAACGTTTGCGAGACGAGCTATGCTGTTCTCCAACGGCTTTTGTTTACTCTGCAACTTGTAAGTTTAAATGGAAAATTCTGTTGGATTAGTTCAGAGTAGGTAATCATGTGCCATAAAGGTGTAATAAATCTTCTGTATATACTTATTTACTAAACTCAAATTTGTAGCGTGTAGCGACATACCTGATTATGCCCCCTGCTTCAATAGTCATTTGGAACAGCGTGGCCTTGTTTACACATCACCTGGTGACGTGTATCGGAGTATAAATACCACAGGTACACAATACAATAGGTAATGTGTAAGGGCCGGGTGTCTGTCCGCAGCAATGGGAGGCATATTCTGTAAATTATTCCGGAAACGTCAAATGAGAGTGTTGTTAAACGGACTTGATGCTGCAGGTAAAACAACAACTCTATACAAACTCAGACTTGGGGAAGTCGTCACGACAATTCCTACAATCGGTTTGAACATTGAGACGGTGGAGTATAAAAAAATACAGTTGGTGACTTGGGACGTTGGAGGCAGGGACAAAATGCGGCCCCTGTATAGACATTACTACACCGGGACTGATGCGGTTGTTTTTGTTGTTGACAGTAATGATAAAGAACGAACTGAAGAAGCCAAGAAGGAACTTCATGCTATCATGAAGGAAGACATGCTCAATGAAGTGATTATTGTCATAATGGCCAACAAACAGGATTTACCCGGATCTATGACTCCAGAGGAGGTCCACGAGAAACTGGACGTGAATTATATCCGTAAAACCCACACGTGTAAAGTGTTTCGGTACCTCAGCCACCACCGGTGAGGGACTGTATGACATGCTCGATTGGCTTGTAGAGGCTGTCAATACGAAACAAGCAACAGCGTTACTGAGAGGAAAGGACGAGTGTGTAACTGTTGAAAAGGATTCTAAATCATCATACTTTACAACGCCTTTGTCATATATCAAACACATGTTTTCAAAAGTGTAAGGAAAGTAAGTTCGATTATATCACCAACGTCACAGTCACAATACTGGTATAATATAAATATTGCCATTTTTAGTTTAAGCTGTATTTTTTTTTCAATATATAGTACAGTATATGTATACTATAAATTGATTTACTAGTAGCCTACTTGGTACTTGTATATTGTTACATGTTTATTGTTTTGTTTCATTTACTTACTGATACTTGTTTTTAATCATGATACTGTTGAACACATGAAATTACATTATCTTACTACATGTATTATCTTATTTCATTATCATGTTATGTTTGTTATTTTATTAAAAGATACATTAAAGGATCTGTATGTCTCATTATTTGTAATGAACTTGTTGTTATAGGATCTAGATCTATATGTCCCATTATTTGTAATTAACCTGATGTTATAGGATCTAGATATATATGTCCCATTATTTGTAATGAACCTGATCTCATAGGATCTAGATATGTATGTCCCATTATTTGTAATTAACTTGATCTCATAGGATCTAGATCTATATGTCCCATTATTTGTAATTAACCTGATGTTATAGGATCTAGATCTGTATGTCCCATTATTTGTAATTAACCTGATGTTATAGGATCTAGATCTGTATGTCCCATTATTTGTAATTAACCTGATCTCATAGGATCTAGATCTGTATGTTCCATTATTTGTAATTAACCTGATGTTATAGGATCTAGATCTGTATGTCCCATTATTTGTAATTAACCCGATCTCATAGGATCTAGATCTATATGTCTCATTATTTGTAATTAACCTGATCTCATAGGATCTAGATCTATATGTCTCAATATTTGTAATGAACCTGGTGTTATAGAATCTAGATATATATGTCTCAATATTTGTAATGAACCTGGTGTTATAGAATCTAGATCTGTATGTCCCATTATTTGTAATTAACCTGATGTTATAGGATCTAGATCTGTATGTCCCATTATTTGTAATTAACCTGTTGTTACAAGTTACAGATGGCATATAAGTATTTGGTCAACACCAACTTCGTACACAAAAGATACAACAATAGCGCAGTTGAAGTTCAGGCTATTTTAAAAACATAAAAATAATGTGTCTCAACATATCGTTGATCCTGGTGCATATGATCGAATTTGGGTTGCTCAAATGGTGTTTCGTCCGTCGTTCGCCTTTAATCGCAGAACATACTTTGGCCACGCATTAGCAATTAATTCCGTCAAAATATATCTTTTATTACAATTCCTATTTGGACCTCTGCGCATCATTAAAACGATTAGGAAATTCGGATCGATTTATGGGTTGCACCCCACAAATTTTCAGACAAAAGCCAATCCTGGAAGTTCGTAAATAGTATAAAATTATCACACGGTATGGTTTATATACAAGTTAATGTCCGCGAAATTAGATACCCGTGAATATTTTTCACCTTGTGATGAGTGACCACTATGACAATGAATAATAAACAATCTTTATTTAAAGCATATTGTTAAGCAGAACATGTACATCGTAAGTATACATGTAGTTTCTACTGTTTCACGATATCATATTAGAGTCGCATAAAATGTGTACATCGTAAGTATAATTTCTACTATTTCCCTATATGGTATTAAAAGTCACATAAAATATTAAAACCATTTATATATACTGAATACATGTTAAAGTCCGGCTAGGGTAAAAGCATTGCGTAGCATGGCCTTATCGTTTGCAAGTTTGTCAACTGCGGCTACAAGCCACGATGCATGCAACGGCTTGATATTTGATAGTTTCAAGTCAATTTTTACACCATTGATGTCATTTCCCTTTTCCAGTTGTTTTTGGATTTCATTTGCGTAATAAGACTGAAACTCCGATTTCAGATGACATTTAAAAATGTTGTTCGGGATAAGGTCAAGGGGTTGTAGCTGGTCGTTTTCTCTTCTTTGGGGTATGAACATTTGTTGTATTTATGTATGTTTTTGAGACTTCCTCTTTACATTTCGTATAAACGACTGCAAGATCGGGATCGGCCTCTGCAACATTGCGTGGATCACGTAAAAGTGGAGATGATGGAGGTTTCACTCCAAGTTTCCCGTATTTCAACCAATTCTCCATATGTACGTCTACACGTTCCAAATCATTACAGAAAACTGAGACACAACGCTAACTCACAATTGCAAAATGATTTTAATTATGAACACAATTCACTCTGTAAGCCTTACCTGTTCTTACCTGTGGCTGTCCTTTGTTCACGCTGGTTTACTCGGGTATCGTATTAACCTTTATAATCCCCCGAGGAGTTACAAATGGTTACACTATAATATGTATGCGATACTTATGTCAAGAAAGATAACTCGTACTAATTCATTTTTGTAAGAAATTGAAAATGCGCGAAATTTTCTCCCCGCGAAATAGTCCTGAACAGAAAAACGCGAAATTTTCTCCCCGCGAAATTAAACAACTATACAGTACTAAGAATACTGTATTTGCTGTAAAACACGCATCTTTTCTGTACAGAGCAGAATCGATTCGACTTTCGTTAACTCATTGTTTAGACTATGGACGTTAATCTAAACACACACTGGGGGCAATTTTTGTTTTAGTGCGCCGCATATAGGTCATGAACGTTGCCAATGCAATACCATTGGGTCTCGGAGAGTTAATACCAGTTACCATTGGGTCTCGAAGAGTTAATACCAGTTACCATTGGGTCTCGGAGAGTTAATACCAGTTACCATTGGGTCTCGGAGAGTTAATACCAGTTACCATTGGGTCTCGGAGAGTTAATACCAGTTACCATTGGGTCTCGGAGAGTTAATACCAGTTACCATTGGGTCTCGAAGAGTTAATACCAGTTACCATTGGGTCTCGGAGAGTTAATACCAGTTACCATTGGGTCTCGGAGAGTTAATACCAGTTACCATTGGGTCTCGGAGAGTTAATACCAGTTACCATTGGGTCTCGGAGAGTTAATACCAGTTACCATCGGGTCTCGGAGAGTTAATACCAGTTCAAAGCCACAGATACTACTGACCATTGCAATTGTTTTCTACAGCCTTGCACCTGTCAATTGGTTGATTCCAGTACTAAACTTTTATAGATACTGAGACAGCTTCATTGCCGAGGTTCTATCCGATTGTTATCTATCAAAGATTTGTCACTTACATCTGTAGTAGATCGCCCGGAGACCGTCCAAACCATGTTACCAAAGAGACAGAAAGGTAATATCTGCTCTAGTTGGAAAAGTAACATTTACACCATGTAATTATACAATAAAACCCCGTTATATTGTCACCCATTATACCGCCAAACTCGCTTATCGCCATGAATTAATTCAGAACGGATTTCCTACCACGCTAATGCACCCGTTTTACCGCCAAACTCGCATACCGCCATCCGCCGTCATATATTAATCTGTTCATAATTCTGTTCATATAAATACATTCGCAAAGATATTACTTTACTACGGAAGAGCATTAGGGCCATGAAGCAAAAAAATTAAATTCATTTTTTCATGTTAATAACTCGAAATTTCGACTTACTAACTCGAAATTTCAAGCTAATAACTCGAAATTTCGACTTACTGTTATAACGTTATTTGACAATGCTTAGATCCATGTTTTCAATAACTCACCGTCAACTAGTCGATATGACTTTTTCGCCAACCAACAAATGAAAATATATCTATCTAGGTCCATGCATCTGTCCGTTACCAGTAGTCCGTCCGCCTGTCGTCCGTCCCTAAACATTATTATTGCCGTTATTTCTTGAGTACTTTTGTGGACTCATAAGAAAATAACTGGCTGACGTGTGGCTATCTTGGATTTTGACGCTGATATTTGATATTTCTTGAGAAGTACTTTTTTTTTCTTGTTTGTTTGTTTTGTTCATATATATCAGAAAGTTTTAAGATCTTTTTTAGACTTCATATACAGATAACATTATTCATCAAATGAGTAAGGGGAAGATGAGAAAAGATCGGAGTTTCATATGACCGATAAAGATCATTCATTGGTGGGCGCCAAGATCCCCTCTGGGATCTTTTGTATAATAATCCTCGTTATCGTTTCTCTTGAGGTGTCACAGAAGGATGTTTCTCAAATATCATGTCTGTACGTATATGTAAGTTCTCCTCGGTCCTTATTTGTGTATTATCAATTCTGAGACTGATCAGGAAATCAGAACGGCCGAATGGTGGCCATTTTAAATTTAACATTTAAATTTGTTATCGTTCTTTCTCGGATAGTCCTGCATGGTTCTTTCTAAAACTTTATATTCTTACATGTTCACCCTGGTCCTTAGCTGTGCATGATTAATATCGGCATTGATTGACAAAGGTAGCTGCCTAAATAAGCAACTGACCTAGTTCAAATTCTATAAGAGGTGAATTCACTTTAAGGTGAGATATTGGTCATTGTTTTCAATGGTTTTTTTTCATAAGCAGGTTAAGAATATAATTAATATAAATAACCACTGTAATGTGTATGACAATGATTCAAACATAAGATAAACCAAATGTGTTTTAACCCAGATAAGCTAATGTAAAGATAATATATCCTGTTAATAATTTATTTCAGAAATAGAATTATGTTGTTTTTTTCTGCAGAATTTATGGTAAAGAATTCGAATCTGACATAAAATCATAGTCCAGTGTAACTGCAGAACTTAGGGTAAAGAAGCTGAATTAAATTGTAGTTCTGTCTGCAGAATTCCTTGATCTGTGAGAATAAAGAATGAGGCCATACATCATATAAAAAGATAAGAAAGAAAAAGTAACCAAACAAGATCCGGATGAGCACAATGACACAGAAGCAGGACAGGAACAATGTAGTGTAAACGAGATCGGGACTTTATAAAAAAAAAAAATCCCGCTTATTTCGACCGAGTTTGTGTGAAAATTTGATTAAAATGTGCTGTTTTGAAAAATATGCTCGCGTTCATAAATTAGAATGTATTACATTTAAAAAAAAAATGATTTTCCAGAATTCTGAACATGTGCTATTATTAATATTTTATGCTGTGCCAGATTGTAAATATTAACATTGTGTACAGATACTGTAGAACAAAGCATTACCTGGGTAACTGTTATCACGGTCGATATATCAACCAATTGGTTAAGTAACCGTTAAGCTACCTCAACTTATACATCGTTAAGTTTCGCTTCAACTCTTGGATAATCCGTTCAATACCACTGTCCGCTTTAAACAATTTCAACCCTCACTCTACCCTCACCACCCGCACATTTAAAATTGACACTGATTGATGTAGCACCCGACTAAGTACAACCAAATGCCAGTGTGGTTAAGCTAACCAAACATTAGCACTACAACGCCGTACCATGTTTGTGTGTACAAGCCCGGGCGAGCATGATATTGACCGCTATTGATTGATTTGACCAATGGGCAGAGCGGACTTACGTAAGCTTACATTAGGTACATGGTAGTAGTTCCCTTTACTATTAATCCCGGGTCCCGTACGGACACGTCGACTGGTCACACGCCATCATTCACACAGCAGTCGGAAGGTAAGTGGAATATTTCGCTCAGTAATATGTCTAAAATCATATGAACGAAGCCAGAGTCATTTAAGGACGTGCCATGTTTTGGGGATATACCGTAGTGTAGACACATCAGGCGAATAGAATGATAGTAAATATGAAGGCATTATTGAAAATATATGTTAAGAAAACCAATCTACTAACGGCGTTATAGAGTGTCGGTATCTGGATATGGAAGCATATCAGCGGGTACTCAAGCATGTTGAAAAAAAAAATCGATATTTTAATACTGACGTATGATATGTCTAGGACGTGACATAGATATACAAACACTGATGTATTATATGTTTGGGACATGACATAGATACTCAAACACTGATGTATGATATGTCGGGGACATGACATAGATACTCAAACACTGATGTATGATATGTCGGGGACACTGATGTATGATATGTCGGGGACATGACATAGATATACAAACACTGAGGTATGATATGTCGGGGACACTGATGTATGATATGTCGGGGACACTGAGGTATTATATGTCGGGGACATGACATAGATACACAAACACTGAGGTATGATATGTCGGGGACATGACATAGATACACAAACACTGATGTATGATATGTCGGGGACATGACATAGATACACAAACACTGAGGTATGATATGTCGGGGACATGACATAGATACACAAACACTGAGGTATGATATGTCGGGGACATGACATATATACACAAACACTGAGGTATGATATGTCGGGGACACTGATGTATGATATGTCGGGGACACTGATGTATGATATGTCGGGGACATGACATAGATATACAAACACTGAGGTATGATATGTCGGGGACACTGAGGTATGATATGTCGGGGACACTGAGGTATTATATGTCTGGGACGTGACATAGATACACAAACACTGAGTTATGATATGTCGGGGACATGACATAGATATACAAACACTGAGGTATGATATGTCGGGGACACTGATGTATGATATGTCTGGGACATGACATAGATACACAAATACTGATGTATGATATGTTTGGGACATGACATAGATACATAAACACTGAGGTATGATATGTTTGGGACATGACAGATACACAAACACTGAGGTATGATATGTCGGGGACATGACATAGATACATAAACACTGATGTATGATATGTCGGGGACATGACATAGATACACAAACACTGATGTATGATATGTCGGGGACATGACATAGATATACAAACACTGATGTATGATATGTCGGGGACACTGAGGTATGATATGTCGGGGACACTGAGGTATGATATGTCGGGGACATGACATAGATACACAAACACTGAGGTATTATATGTCGGGGACATGACATAGATACACAAACACCGAGGTATGATATGTCGGGGACATGACATAGATATACAAACACTGATGTATGATATGTCGGGGACACTGAGGTATGATATGTCGGGGACATGACATAGATACACAAACACTGATGTATGATATGTCGGGGACATGACATAGATATACAAACACTGATGTATGATATGTCGGGGACACTGAGGTATGATATGTCGGGGACATGACATAGATACACAAACACTGGGGTATTATATGTCGAGGACATGACATAGATATACAAACACTGAGGTATATGTCGGGGACATGACATAGATATACAAACACTGAGGTATTATATGTCGGGGACACTGAGGTATGATATGTCGGGGACATGACATAGATACACAAACACTGAGTTATGATATGTCGGGGACATGACATAGATATACAAACACTGAGGTATGATATGTCGGGGACACTGATGTATGATATGTCGGGGACATGACATAGATACACAAACACTGGGGTATTATATGTCGAGGACATGACATAGATACACAAACACTGAGGTATTATATGTCGGGGACACTGATGTATGATATGTCGGGGACATGACATAGATATACAAACACTGAGGTATGATATGTCAGGGACACTGATGTATGATATGTCGGGGACATGACATAGATACACAAATTCTGAGGTATGATATGTCGGGGACATGACATATATATACAAACACTGAGGTATTATATGCCGGGGACATGACATAGATACACAAACACTGGGGTATGATATGTCGGGGACATGACATAGATATACAAACACTGAGGTATTATATGTCGGGGACATGACATAGATATACAAACACTGAGGTATTATATATCGGGGACTTGACATAGATACATAAACACTGATGTATGATATGTCAGGGACACTGATGTATGATATGTAGGGGACATGACATAGATACACAAACACTGAGGTATGATATGTCGGGGACATG
This sequence comes from Pecten maximus, assembly GCF_902652985.1. Taxonomy (NCBI): domain Eukaryota; kingdom Metazoa; phylum Mollusca; class Bivalvia; order Pectinida; family Pectinidae; genus Pecten; species Pecten maximus. The sequence goes on from NC_047015.1 coordinate 12,568,386, forward strand.
ACATATATATACAAACACTGAGGTATTATATGCCGGGGACATGACATATATATACAAACACTGAGGTATGATATGTCGGGGACATGACATAGATACACAAACACTGAGGTATGATATGTCGGGGACATGACATAGATACACAAACACTGATGTATATGATATGTCGGGGACATGACATAGATACACAAACACTGAGGTATGATATGTCGGGGACATGACATAGATACACAAACACTGATGTATGATATGTCGGGGACATGATATAGATACACAAACACTGAGGTATGATATGTCGGGGACACTGAGGTATGATATGTCGGGGACACTGAGGTATGATATGTCGGGGACATGACATAGATACACAAACACTGAGGTATGATATGTCGGGGACATGACATAGATACACAAACACTGAGGTATGATATGTCGGGAACACTGAGGTATGATATGTCGGGGACACTGAGGTATGATATGTCGGGGACACTGAGGTATGATATGTCGGGGACATGACATAGATACACAAACACTGAGGTATGATATGTCGGGGACATGACATAGATACACAAACACTGATGTATGATATGTCGGGGACATGACATATATACACAAACACTGAGGTATGATATGTCGGGGACATGACATATATATACAAACACTGAGGTATATGATATGTCGGGGACATGACATAGATACACAAACACTGAGGTATGATATGTCGGGGACACTGAGGTATGATTAGCTGCGATAACGTAGCTCTGGACATGTCGGGGACACTGATGTATGATATGTCGGGGACATGACCAGTAATACCGGAGTATGTCGCCTACATACGATGTCGTGACAGAAGCACCATAAGCAATATATTACCATAGTGATGTGTATAACACATGTCCTTGTTTATAAATAACTTATAAAATCACGTGAGAACAAAGCTCAGTAATCGATTGATTCCTCTGTGTGTGAACACAAAAGGTCGTCTGTCCACATAAACAAGACCTGTCAGTTCTATTCCGTGATGGCAGTATTCAGTAAAAACAGGTTAGAAGACCAACTGGTCATCCAGTCTCAATATTTTAAGGATGGTGCTATCTTTATTACATTGCCTGAAGTCACTGTACTGAGATTCTGAATAATCTGGGTGGTCACTTTGCATACATCGGCCATGTGGGCGTGTCACGCAGCTTTTGTTTATAAGGTGCACGTGGCTGCCCACCATCTGGTAATTATTGTGAAATGTATCCCGACCCTGTGTACATATATCTAATTATTGACGTCCTGAACTAAGACCTGGCGATGTATAATACTATTACCTTGTATACAATATGGGGAGTTATTTCAAAACACGGATCAGCTTGATTTTATATCATGCAGTATATCCCAACATTTTCTCTGTGCGGCTGTTTCGTCTGCCAGTGAGCTTAAACAAATATTCAATATTTTTATTTATTGTCTGAACTTACACATATCTTACGGATGACACACTAATTACTTCTTCGCATACTAAGAAACATCTATTATATATATATATTTCTGGCATCTGACGTCATCCCCGTGGGCAACGTACAGAATATACCAATATCTCCATAATAAAACACAACAACGTAATTGCCATCGGCGAAAACGTATTTTTATTTATAAATCCCATCATATATAGCCGTAGGTATCAATAAAAATGAACTGGTGTCGGATGACAAGTACGTACATTTATATTACATGTATTATACTCGTTAAACCTCTGCCAGTGATGGTATAGTGTACATGTGTGCGGAATGTCAGAAAATATGAAGAATTGAAGGATCACAGACATTTGTATTTTCTATTAAATAATAAGAATGATAAATAACTAGTACTGGTCAGCCTTGGATGGACAAATATTGTATAATGCCACAGTTTCGTCCACGATTTCATCAATGTTCCTTATTTAAGTTTACAGATCGTTTAAGGTGATACGATACCAACAGGAAGGAGCCTATTTTTATGAAAATTGACAGAAATGATCTTTGTATCACTGTTTGTTTTGTTGCTATGCCTTTCCATGCTAATTTTCTAAAAATCTAGACTTTTTTTGGAAAAGATATGTATTTTAAAAAGATTACCTCAAAATAAGGATTCATGAATAGCCCAATTATATGAAAAGTTTTTAGTGCTTACATTAAGAACTCTAGTTTATGGTAGAATCTGTACCTGAAAGTAAGAATTGTATTTTTCGGGCGTTTTTATTTTGCCAATGATATAAAAAAAAAAAATGTCGTGGATAAAATTTGATGTACAAGTTTTTTCTAGTGATAAATGACGATAAATATTACATTATTGAAGAAGAAGAAAAAATGATCTCACAATGGAAATAAAAATACTGAACGTATTAGGTTTTTTATTTATTTAATTATTTTTTTATGTTTTTTTTGTGCTTTGTTTTACTTATTGGGGTTTTTTTTTTGGGGGGGGGGGGGGGGGGGGGGGTTATCACGAAAAGAGGGAGTTATCTCCCCTATATATTTCGTAACGTTGCTCATAGAAGGTCTGACGTTCGATTGGAAATCTTTTTCTCGGCAGATAACATTTATGAGCATGTTTTTTTCAGTACACGATAGGAATATCTGGAAAAGCGTTAATACGATGCCGACGTTTGGAGTTTATAGGTCAGGCTTTGATAATTATCAAACTCAGTTAATTACACACATTATCAATATAAGTAAACAATTATTCTTAATTTGTCTTCCTGTTATTATTCATGATATGTTTGTTATTGACAGGTCCTGATTTGTTGTCGAGATGACCATCACAGCAGTGAAAGATACCCTTATGCGAGGGATACAGGAATATTATGATACCAACAGATATACTGACGTCATAGTGCAAGTGGGAGACCAGTCGTTTCACTGTCATCGGATCGTGCTTTCCGCCGTCTCTAAATTCTTCGACGCCATGTACTCATCTGGGATGAAAGAGTCCCAGGAGGACAGAATCTGCCTGAAGGACATCACACCGTCCGTGTTCAAACTTGTGATTTCATTTATATACAAGGATGCCGAAGTCCTAACCGAACATACTGCAGAGGACCTCTTCAAAACGTCTTCTCTTCTTCAGATCGACTCCTTATTGGAAAAATGTGAGGTTTTCTTGGAAAATAAAATGAACGAAGAAAATTGTTTGGGAATTTGGAAACTGGCTAGAGCATATCACAGTAAATCTCTAGAGGCCAAGTGCTGGGAATTTATACAAAAACATTTTGAAGAAGTTCGCTTGAATGAGGAATTTGTAACGCTTGAACTGGACGAACTTTGTGAGATCATTAAAGCAGACGACTTAGTAGTCATTAGAGAGGAGAATGTGTGTGACTCGGTGTTACGTTGGATCGATGCCGACGAGGACGTAAGGGAAACATCCGTGGGAATCTTGTTGTCTCACATAAGGTTAACTCTGGTCAGTTTGGAGTATCTATTAGACCAACTGGACTCTCTAGAAATGGTTCGCTCAAACGACATAAGTTCAAAACTGGTCAGCCAAGCAGTGAAACTACATGCTTTTCCCGCTAGAAGAAACGAACAGTGTCATATGTTACAGCCGCAGAGGAAGAGTTCAGACAGAGAAACAGTGCTGACAGTGATAGGCCGGCGTTTAAAGGAGAACGGCGAGAGGATAGTGGAATTCATTGCCTACAGCTTTGCTCAGCAAAAATGGTATTCCCTTCATCCAACACCGCCAGATATGGGTGAGGAGTTCGCAACTTGCTGCCATGGTGATGACCTGTTCATAACGGGCGGCACCAACAAACTGAACGGCTGCTATTATTTCTCCTCAAAACTGTCCCGATGGCGTAGTCGTGCTTCGATGAATTCAGGTCGTTACCGACATTGTATGGTGTCCGTAAAAGGGGCACTGTATGTTCTTGGGGGTTACAACGCCGGCACATTGAAAAGTGTCGAGGAGTACGACATTCGGAACGATATTTGGAAACCAGTCGGTGACCTCCACATGTGTGTAGACGCCTCGTGTGCTGTGGCCATCGGAAGTAAGATCTACACGTTTGGAGGTTGGCTTGGATGTGCCGAAGAAACTGCAGCCATCCAGTGTTTTAATACTGAAACATACGCTTGTACGCATGTCGGCAATCTCCCCAGCCCTAGTAGGTTTACCAGAGCGGTTGCGTGTGGCAAAAGAATTGACGTTTTATGTTCTGAGGGCAAATTAGTGTCTTTTACTGGAAACGGACCCACCAAGCTCATCGGAAGGATCCCGAATTTCGACAGGAAACACTTTAGTATGATACGCGATAACAACGACAGCCAGAGACTTTTGGTTCTGGGTGGGGACGTTACTTTCCACCAGCAGCAGACATGTTACGATGACACACACTACCGAGACATATACAGCGTTATAGGGGGCGACGTGTCCGTGTGTACAAGTAAACATTTCCCTACCATGATGGAGGTAGCTGGCTGTACCTACATGGTCATTGACAAACGGGAGTTCCACACTGACTACGAGAAAATGCTTGTTGAGTTTGATGTTTGAGAGACAGTTGGTGTGCGTGTGTGTGTTTGGGGGGGGGGGGGGGGGGGGGGGGGGGTATTGGCGATGTCAACTTTTTACAGGGGTACTTATATTTAATATATGTGCGATATTATTCGGATATATTTATTATATTTATTTCAGGAAGAAAAATAATATATTGCCCTAAGTTATCTTATTTATTTTACATTTTGTATGAATGTGTGTTTGTATACTTGTTCATTTCCGTACATACAATTTTACCTGACATTGTACGTACCCTTTATTGGTGTATTCTGTGTGTCATGATTCATTTTAATATATATAATTTGATATATACAACTTGCTATATACAACTTAATATATACAACTTGATATATACAACTTAATATATACAACTTAATATATACAACTGAATATGTATATACAACTTGATATATACAACTGAACTTGTATGGATTCAATTAAAATTAAATTCATCAATTTTTCGACAGTGTTATAGATTACCTTCACTATTTATTCTGATGACAGTTTTCAATCTTCTCGCGCACTTATTAAACTAAAATTATACCAATCCTCAAACAGTTTGAGTGGTCCCCTTTACCCTAGGGACAGATATAAACGTAGTGTTAGGTCAAACTTCGGGACTGGGAATCCAGACAGTTTACCACACAACAAACTGAAATGATTGTACAAAAGGCACTTGAACAGCAACTTTGATTATAAATATAATAACATAGATAGTAAATACCGACTGACGAATTAACACACCTTCATACAGCTGTTCCGGTCTTCTTGGGATCGTCAGTGGTGTAAGGGGCCAAATGTGAGGCGATTCAGGAGAAAGTTACGGAAACCACGGAAAGCATAAAAGGAGAGATTCACCGGCTTACTAGATTAATCTAATAGAGTATTTGAGATATTTCAAAATTCTAAGATTATACAAAAACAAGCGTTTATACCCTTAACCGACGCTACTTATTACAAGGGTTTTAAACATGTGAAGTCATTTTGGGACCTTTATTGTCCAGGGGAAAGATATGTATTTTTTCTTTAATAATCAAATCCCTATCTGTATATTGATAGAATTTAATTCAAAGTCATTTTGAAGCGACATACAAAAGTCACACCAGGTTACATATTCAAAATAACATAAATACTCCAGTGTTACATTGACACTTTTATCTATACAGCGAGTTTCTAACTTATATTTTGTATGTTAGTTACCAGTAATTCATCTTTAAACCGAGTTTCCCACTTACAATTTGTTAGTTACGATGGATGATTGATATGTTATGAGCCTCGTATTGAAGGAGGTACTCAAGGATGTTCGTTTTAAATCCTACTATTCTCCGACTATATAGGGCCGTGTACCCAAGGACGGGTCTCATTTGGTTAGTTTATATCGACGAGGTAGCACTCTAAAGTAAACAAGACAAGCGGCTTTTGCAAAATGGACAAAATCGGTAGAAGAGCAGTGATCCAATATATGCATAAAAAAGGTTTAATACCTAAGGATATCCATAATGATTTGGTAGCAACACTAGGGAAAGATGTCCCTTCATATTCTACAATGAAAAGGTGGGTGACGCAATTTAAGCGCTGCCGAAAGAGCCTTTAGGATGACCCCCATCCTGGAAGGCCTGTCAATGTTGCAACCCCAGAAATGGTCAATAAATTTCATGATATTGTTATGAGTGACAGATAAGCCAGGGTAAGATATATAGCCAGTAGAGTTGGCATTTCACAGGAAAGAGTACATTCCATCCGAGGATCTTGCAATGAGAAAGTTTTCTGTTCGATGGGAACAGTTGATCAGAAGCACCTAGGCGCACATTATCGCGTGGTCATCTTAACCTTTTTGAGGAAGATTATGTTAAAAAGCCTAGACTGCGTGAGGCCTTGTTCTAATAGAGCAAGATGAAGTCAATATTAATTCAGCTTGAATTACTTGTACCAACAGTTACAATCGAGTCCCTGGTAGCGACAATACAACAGTGCGCAATGCGACAAAATGAATGCCCCATACGACAAAATGAATGCCCCATACGACAAAATGACGCGACAGCTAGATTTAACAAACAAACAAAAATGTGGTGCCCTGTCGCATTGGCGGGGTACTTTCGTCGCATGACACACTATTGCTCTTCGCCTGGCGGGTGCGCCAATACGACCATGCGACATGGGCGGGATCAGCCACCATAGGTAACACATCACATACGTCGCCTTAATATTTACCGGAAACTATTATAACCAGAATTGATGTGCCATAAATAATTGGTAAATATGTATGTTCTAGCTGGTTGGGATTATATACTCCTATTAACAGAATGTTGGAATGTTCAGAATCACAATAGATGCTCAGTATGATATTCATTCTATACATAAAAGAGATATTTAACTTGTAAAAGGTAGAAATGCGGAAAAAAAAATTATAAAAGGATAAAACATCGTGTTAAACGAATTGATGCTATCTTTTATCATTATTACATTTAACAATGTAATGTCAGCTCAAAGATGTTTTAAAAAATCACGGGCTGCATAGAAACGATTATCCTAAATGCAATTACTAGGAATTTTTTAAAAATAAATAGTTAATAAAAGTAATATGATGTTAAATATAAAGAAATTGTCTACTCTATGCATTAAACCCCATACTTCCAAACAAATATATATATAAATGTTTACATTTTGACCTCTTTACAGTTTTCAGACATAATATATACACGTATATACCTAACACATTATTGACAAAAAATGGGGGGAAATGTGTATTTATGAAAGTATACGGGAAGTTCCAAAAAATAATAATTCGGTCTGACAGACCAAGTTTCAATGCAAATTAGTCCCACAATGCAACGCGGGTTATCAGTCAACACAAAATGGCGGAACGCCGAAAACGTGGGCCCGCCTAAACGCAGACAGATTCTGCCAAAACGAAACGTAAAGGTAATTCCGATATTTCAATTTTCAATTTCAAGACATTTTATTGTCATTTAATTCGACAAATGGATCTGACATCAGGCATAGCCTATTTAAGTCATCTCCATATAAACATATATACAGGTAACAATTTTCTAATCTCGAATATAACAGAAGTAGTATACATAATTTTATATATATTAACAGGAACATATATATGAATATATATATTAATTTACGTAGTTGATACATACAATTGCCAAATCACAAATTAACAGTAGATTAGAGTATAATTTAAATAATGAAGTATATATCACTCCAGGTAGAATTTTTTTGGTGTGTATAAATTGAGTCAAATTATATGAATTTAGGTGTTGTCTGTACACCATATTTGTTGATAGAATTTTCATACATTTTCATACATTACTTCCTTGGGCTGCAGGTCCTATAATTCCGATATTGCTGGACGTCTATTGGATAGCTGGTTAGCCTTTTCACGGTATTCCTCGAAAATTGGTTCAAAGGGGTATTAGAGACTGCACATTCAACTGCATGAGTTTCGTTGCCATAGAGACCACATTTGCATCTTCGTGAATATGTGAAACGTTTGGAGGACTTATGTAATGGTTTCCCATTACAATTAGTACTTTCATATAAAATTTATGTAATGGAATTTGAATTAAACTTACCGTGTGCGTAATCTATAAGAGGTAGAATTTACCTCCCCTATTAGGAAATTGACCCTGACCCTGTGTTACAAGACTGCAATTAAATTTTATTATTCTACAAACAATCTCATAAGCGGCGGCCGGGGGTATGAGTTGGCCCCCGGACGACAGTTCTGGTGTCAAGTGAATAACATTAGATAAAGCAATCGGAGCAAGTTAAATCATTTGATAGTTATATGTGTGTACTGTTTGTAGTATTAATGTGGTGTCCCTGGTAACGCTAGATCACCTTCAGACTTCAGTCACTTCGTCACATTTGTCTAACCTAGTACATTATATCCTTTTTACGACATGACCGAACCCACTAACCTGATAAAATCAGCAAACAACTATAGCAGACAATTATTGGAGACGTCATTATTTACAAACGCAATAGAAAACCCGTAATTCAGCGTGATGTCGCTAGGTAACACAGTAAATACAATTTGTGTAGTTGGTTAATGCATCTCTGGACTAGATTGCCAGTCTCAGCGGTAAATATCACTATTTGTTTTAGCCTACCTTTCAACAATCCCTCTAGATCACTCACTGTTCTGTACAATTAAGTAATGGTCTATATCAATAGAGGTATTGGTTATTGGCGAGCAGCACATTATGGCCGATTCCTTTGTAAATCGACACACTACACTAAAGAGATATAGGTACTACATCAGTTAATGACGGAGAAACTTTGGTGACAAGCTACTGTTCCAGGAAAGGTTACACAGAATATCGATAGCTATATTTATGTTACCGTATGTGGAAATAGTCACATGCATATAAAAGACAGTCACAGACGACACACAAGTTACCGTCTGAGGAGACAGTCACAGGCGACACACAAGTTACTGTCTGAGGAGACAGTCACAGGCGACACAAGTTACCGTCTGAGGAGACAGTCACAGAGGACACACAAGTTACTGTCTGAGGAGACAGTCACAGGCGACACAAGTTACCGTCTGAAGAGACAGTCACAGAGGACACACAAGTTACTGTCTGAGGAGACAGCCACAGGCGACACACAAGTTACCGTCTGAGGAGACAGTCACAGGTGACACAAGTAACCGTCTGAGGAGACAGCAACAGGCGACACACAAGTTACTGTATCAGGAGACAGTCACAGGCGACACACAAGTTACTGTATCAGGAGACAGTCACAGGCGACACACAAGTTACCGTCTGAGGAGACAGTCACAGGCGACACACAAGTTACTGTCTGAGGAGACAGTCACAGGCGACACAAGTTACCGTCTGAGGAGACAGTCACAGAGGACACACAAGTTACTGTCTGAGGAGACAGTCACAGGCGACACAAGTTACCGTCTGAGGAGACAGTCACAGAGGACACACAAGTTACTGTCTGAGGAGACAGCCACAGGCGACACAAGTTACCGTCTGAGGAGACAGTCACAGGTGACACAAGTAACCGTCTGAGGAGACAGCAACAGGCGACACACAAGTTACTGTATCAGGAGACAGTCACAGGCGACACAAGTTACTGTATCAGAAGACAGTCACAGGCGACACACAAGTTACTGTATCAGGAGACAGTCACAGGCGACACACAAGTTACTGTATCAGGAGACAGTCACAGACGACACAAGTTACTGTATCAGGAGACAGTCACAGGCGACACAAGTTACCGTCTGAGGAGACAGTCACAGAGGACACGCAAGTTACTGTCTGAGGAGACAGCCACAGGCGACACAAGTTACCGTCTGAGGAGACAGTCACAGGTGACACAAGTAACCGTCTGAGGAGACAACAACAGGCGACACACAAGTTACTGTCTGAGGAGACAGTCGCAGGCGACACAAGTTACCGTCTGAGGAGACAGTCACAGGCGACACAAGTTACCGTCTGAGGAGATAGCAACAGGCGACACACAAGTTACTGTCTGAGGAGACAGTCGCAGGCGACACAAGTTACCGTCTGAGGAGACAGTCACAGGCGACACAAGTTACCGTCTGAGGAGATAGCAACAGGCGACACACAAGTTACCGTCTGAGGAGACAGCAACAGGCGACATAAGTTACCGTCTGAGGAGACAGTCACAGAGGACACACAAGTTACCGTCTGAGGAGACAGTCGCAGACGACACACAAGTTACCGTCTGAGGAGACAGTCACAAGCGACAAAAGTTACCGTCTGAGGAGACAGTCACAAGCGACACACAAGTTACTGTCTGAGGAGACAGTCACAGGCGACACAGGCTACTGTATCAGGAGACAGTCACAGGCGACACAAGTTACCGTCTGAGGAGATAGCAACAGGCGACACACAAGTTACTGTCTGAGGAGACAGTCGCAGGCGACACAAGTTACCGTCTGAGGAGACAGTCACAGGCGACACAAGTTACCGTCTGAGGAGATAGCAACAGGCGACACACAAGTTACCGTCTGAGGAGACAGCAACAGGCGACATAAGTTACCGTCTGAGGAGACAGTCACAGAGGACACACAAGTTACCGTCTGAGGAGACAGTCGCAGACGACACACAAGTTACCGTCTGAGGAGACAGTCACAAGCGACAAAAGTTACCGTCTGAGGAGACAGTCACAAGCGACACACAAGTTACTGTCTGAGGAGACAGTCACAGGCGACACACAAGTTACCGTCTGAGGAGACAGTCACAGGCGACACAAGTTACCGTCTGAGGAGACAGTCACAGGCGACACAAGTTACTGTCTGAGGAGACAGTCGCAGACGACACAAGTTACCGTCTGAGGAGACAGTCACAGGCGACACAAGTTACTGTCTGAGGAGACAGTCACAGGCGACACAAGTTACTGTCTGAGGAGACAGTCACATGCGACACCAGTTACCGTCTGAGGAGACAGTCACAGACGACACAGGCTACTGTATCAGGAGACAGTCACAGGCGACACAAGTTACGTCTGAGGAGACAGTCACAGGCGACACACAAGTTACCGTCTGAGGAGACAGTCACAGGCGACACACAAGTTACCGTCTGAGGAGACAGTCACAGGCGACACAAGTTACTGTCTGAGGAGACAGTCACAGGCGACACAAGTTACCGTCTGAGGAGACAGTCACAAGCGACACAAGTTACTGTCTGAGGAGACAGTCGCAGACGACAAAAGTTACTGTCTGAGGAGACAGTAACAGGCGACACAAGTTACCGTCTGAGGAGACAGTCACAGGCGACACAAGTTACCGTCTGAGGAGACAGTCACAGGCGACACAAGTTACTGTCTGAGGAGACAGTCACATGCGACACAAGTTACCGTCTGAGGAGACAGTCACAGACGACACAGGCTACTGTATCGGGAGACAGTCACAGGCGACACAAGTTACGTCTGAGGAGACAGTCACAGGCGACACACAAGTTACCGTCTGAGGAGACAGTCACAGGCGACACAAGTTACCGTCTGAGGAGACAGTCACAGGCGACACAAGTTACCGTCTGAGGAGACAGTCACAGGCGACACAAGTTACGTCTGAGGAGACAGTCACAGGCGACACAAGTTACCGTCTGAGGAGACAGTCACAGGCGACACAAGTTACCGTCTGAGGAGACAGTCACAGGCGACACAAGTTACCGTCTGAGGAGACAGCAACAGGCGACACACAAGTTACCGTCTGAGGAGACAGTCACAGGCGACACAAGTTACCGTCTGAGGAGACAGTCACAGGCGACACACAAGTTACTGTATCAGGAAACATGTTACCATCAGTCATCATGTTAGTTCTGCGTATACTCAGTGTGTTCGTTGTGATCTCAAAAGTAACGGGACAATCATATGAGAATATGACTCGACTAAAGTTTGACCTCTTACAGGACTATACAAAGTCTAATCTCCCTGTTAGAAACCAGAACGATACCGTGTTTGTGAACGTCAGCATATATTTCCGTATGGTGAAAGAGTTTAACATCGTAGAAAGCGTTTTAGGCACACATCTATTTTTCCAACTCCACTGGATTGACGAATATATACATTGGGACAGTGAGGACTATGACAATATCACAGCAGTTAACTTTCCCTTACTTGACGTGTGGGTTCCGCCGATGGTGGTGGTGAACCCAGCCGACAACTACGGCTTCATTGGCGAGAAGGATACCCTTCTTGTTGAATACTCCTCGGTAGGGTTGGCGTCTTTGGTCTTCTCCGCTTACATCAAGAGCACATGTAAACCATTTATTAAATACTTCCCATTCGATTCTCACATCTGTCATGTGATGATAAGCCAGATAGGCTACGGCATGGGCGATGTGATCCCCCTTCCGTCACAGATTTATAAACAGTATATAGTGGATAACGGGCAGTGGGTTGTGGACGCGTTGGATTTAACCCAGCAGCCGTTTATCCCAGGAGAAAACGAATCTGTGTATGTCGATCTTTCCATACAGTTGTCACGTCGTCCAGATTTTTTGCTTCTGAACCTGTTCATTCCCATTGCCTTTCTGATCTGTATGAATATGTTTGTGTTTTTCCTCCCGGCTGAATGTGGTGAGAAAGCAAGCTACTCCATTACTGTTCTCTTGTCCCTGGCTATCTTTATGACTATTGTCATGGACCAGTTACCACCATTGTCCACTGAAGTCCCCGTTATCAGCATCATCCTTTGCATACATCTCGCAAACAATGTCATTGTGTGTACGTGTACTATTCTGTCTTTGAATTACCACCATCGACGTGAATCACGTAAGATATCATGGCATCTTCGACTTATGACTATGTTAGTTACCTGGCGGTCGTATAAGAGCGATTGTAAAGTTCCTAACAGAATATCACCAGAGAGCTTTCATACAAAGACGGAGGAGAAAGATCTAGGCATGACGGATACAGATGACGTCACACAGCGCGACGTCGTGTCCGGGGAGACAGATCGGCGCCCAGTGTTGACCTGGCAGAAAGTGAGTCATGCGATTGACAGATGGAATTTCTTCATCTGTGTACTGATGACCATATTGGAAATGGGCCTTGTCTTCTACCATTCATCGTATGGTGAATAATTCTTCTTACCACAATACACTGTGTTATTCCACTCTCAAGCCGCCATTGCATAAATGTGCCGACTGTTGGATATTTATTTACATACATTGGTTATCTCCCTTCTACAGCTTTGTAAATTCTGAATGCGAATAAATTAGCATATACGCAGTGAAAAAAGGCTCAGCGGAGTAATATGTACGGGAATCGGTGACATACTCATGCCGTCGTCTATTTACGACGTTACCGATGATCTCTGAACAAAAAGCTAACGTCAAGTGAGTATTTTGACAAAAACTAAACTGAATATTGCGGAAATTGGTGCATGTTCAACTTCTCCAAGAGGTTAGTTGACAACAAATAGCTGAAGCGTACATGTACAGTTCCTATAGAGCATTCGACCACGTCATTACTAAATCTGTGTCATTACACGCTGTGATTGACAACCATAGTTAATCTGAGACGGAAATAGTGGATTGTGCATATATCATTTAATTTAAAACATAAAAGGGTTTAATTTTGTTAACAATACTGGTGTCTTTACGTACATGTAGATTCAATGGAACTATATGATCTTAGCAACCACGGCTGCCGTAGTTACCAACGTCGCAACATACCTTGAATTTGATTTTCTTCGTACTGTATTCAAAACGATTTGTTTGATGTCAATATAAGGATTGTACCTCATTTTGATTGCGTATATGGTAGTGTGTGCCCGCAGTTGGTAACGAACATATCCTATTGAGCGTTAACGCGCTAACCATAGGAAATGTTCGTTGCCAACTGCGGGCATACTACCGAATACGCAGTCGAAATGAGGTACACTCCTTAAAATATAGAGGATATCTAACAGTGTCTTCAGTAATACCAAATATATTTCACGAGTGGGGCTAATATTTTGATATTTTTCACTCGTGCGCAGTTTATTACATTTTTTATCAACGAAAAACCTACCCCGTATGCTAACTAGGCCTAATGTAAACAAAAAAAGTAGTTCCCCCTGTCCAGGTGCTGACATATATGTCGGGCTTTCTGATTGGTCAATTATTTTGGTATTTTCTAATCATTAATTTGATTGGTCAAATCAGCAAAAGTGAATTTTTTTACTAGTGAAAAATATGAGGGAAAATATCACTTTTATAGAATGAATAATTTTTGATATTTCACTGGTAAAAATGTAATAAAATGTTATATTTCACCAGTATTATACAAACTTTCGATCTTTTGATTGTTCTTGACGTCATCAATAATCGATTGACGTCACATCACCGGGTCCCGGCCGTCACCTGTACACCTTATTTGCATACTTGGCCACGTTTTCCTTTGATTTAAGCCGATGTTATTGTGGTAGAAACAGGTCACACGACCCGTGGTTTTGGATATGGAATTTATTTCACACTCGTAAGTTATTTTTTAAAAGTTACAAAAGACACTCACGAAAGCTCGTGTATTTTTTAACTTAAAAAAAATAACTTACTCGAGTGAAATAAATTCCATATCCAACAACCACTCGTTGTGTAACCTCTATATGTACTGATGTATAAGCCACAATCCGACCATGTCAAGAAGGAAATTCAGTTGACCCTTGATTTTTAGCAATTTCAGAAGTCAAATAATCATTTCTAAAAAAATTTAAGGGCATATGACAAATATACATATGCTTTCAAACTCCAGAGTCCAATCTGACTTGAGTAGTCAAAAGCATACTCTCATGGGTCTACTGGGTGCTCTGTGTTGTTATCATCTATGCTATGATGGGATCCGTATCGTTTTGTATGATAATATCTGATATAGTTTGTGTCACTTGTTGTGATTAATATTACGTGTTGTGATTAGTACCACGTGTTTCACGTGTTGTGATAAGTACCACGTGTTTCACGTGTTGTGATAAGTACCACGTGTTTCACGTGTTGTGATTAGTACCACGTGTTTCACGTGTTGTGATTAGTACCACGTGTTTCACGTGTTGTGATTAATATCACTTGTTTCTCATGTTACAATTAATTCCCATGGATAGCTTTTATTCTGCCTAACACGTAGAATCAGGAACCAAATGTTCACACTTTATGTCATTCCAGTAACGTCATTATATCTTATGTCAGGGGTAATCATCTTTGTTTCGTTTACATGGCGTATACTAAACGGAACCAATGGGTTTGGGGGCTACAGTTGTATGCAAATTAACTTCCGTATAAAGACTATATTCTTCTGGTACAATATAATGTAACCAGGTTAATAACTATTTTAAACTTTTTGATAATGCCGATAGAAATTAGACAAAGTTATCATCAGTTAATCATACTCATAATTGTTAATTTTTAAAGCACCCAAAGTTCGAAAGTCATACTTTGAAAGTCATACTCTGACACAAATAACAAATATGTTAGAAAGATATAAATAGCCATTATGATGAGGATGTCATAACAACAGCCACCTTCAAGCAGAAAGGAAAATATATTCAGTCAACAACCAGTGTATCCGAGGGAAGACAGTGTTAATATCACTCTTTTAACAGGCACGGAAACCAGATAACACACCAGAAAAAAAAATTGTCTCAAAACATTATCAGTATGTTTACGATGTGGGAAATGGCGAGGCGAGATCCCAACCTCTTTTTGTGGATTTCACATAATGTAATTCTTCATAATTCTCAGGTAATTAAAAATATCGAGGGGGTGTTTGTCGTACATATTATTTTTTCGCTCTGCTGGCTGCTGAAACTATATATGCTATTTATAATGAATGTTATTCATTTATATGATCAATAACACGTGGCAAGTTTATCAAATGAAATAATCACAAACTTTGTCCTTCTATATTGATATTTATTGTTTGAAATCAGTTTGTATATTACTACAATAGTTTTTACTTGACAACTGATGTGAACACTTTAATATAACACGTACTAGTATCGTTATGTTATCAGTTTTCAATCCTAGTGAGTGTTTTTATGAGTATCGAATTACTCTGAAATGTATAATTACGTACATATGCAAACATAACATTGTCGGTTGGATAATAAAGACCATACAATCACATCTGGTATTTTGTTATTTGTGGTTTCCTAAGCGACGAATCACGTGTGTCATCATTACAGAGTGTCCATCTACGGTCATAGTCATCATTACAGAGTGTCCATCTATGTCATGGTCATCATTACAGAGTGTCCATCTATGTCATGGTCATCATTACAGAGTGTCCATCTATGTCATGGTCATCATTACAGAGTGTCCATCTATGTCATGGTCATCATTACAGAGTGTCCATCTATGTCATGGTCATCATTACAGAGTGTCCATCTATGTCATGGTCATCATTACAGAGTGTCCATCTATGTCATGGTCATCATTACAGAGTGTCCATCTACGGTCAAGGTCATCATTACAGAGTGTCCATCTAAGGTCATGGTCATCATTACAGAGTGTCCATCTATGTCAAGGTCATCATTACAGAGTGTCCATCTATGTCATGGTCATCATTACAGAGTGTCCCTCTATGGTCATGGTCATCATTACAGAGTGTCCATCTATGTCATGGTCATCATTACAGAGTGTCCATCTATGGTCAAGGTCATTATTACAGAGTGTCCATCTACGGTCATGGTCATTATTACAGAGTGTCCATCTATGCCATGGTCATCATTACAGAGTGTCCATCAACGGTCATGGTCATCATTACAGAGTGTCCATCTACGGTCATGGTCATCATTACAGAGTGTCCATCTACGGTCAAGGTCATCATTACAGAGTGTCCATCTACGTCATGGTCATCAGTACAGAGTGTCCATCTATGTCATGGTCATCATTACAGAGTGTCCATCTACGGTCAAGGTCATCATTACAGAGTGTCCATCTATGTCATGGTCATCATTACAGAGTGTCCATCTACGGTCATGGTCATCATTACAGAGTGTCCATCTACGGTCATGGTCATCATTACAGAGTGTCCATCTACGGCCATGGTCATCATTACAGAGTGTCCATCTATGTCATGGTCATCATTACAGAGTGTCCATCTACAATAATGGTCATCATTACAGTGTGTCCATCTATGTCATGGTCATCATTACAGAGTGTCCATCTACGGCCATGGTCATCATTACAGAGTGTCCATCTACGGTCAAGGTCATCATTACAGAGTGTCCATCTATGCCATGGTCATCATTACAGAGTGTCCATCTATGTCATGGTCATCATTACAGAGTGTCAATCAACGGTCATGATATATGCTCCATATATTTTCCTATATACACGTGTTTTCAAAATAACAAGCTCTGAATCTTAAACATTTGAGTACAAATAGACTGTCCGACTGTTAAAATGGTGTCCCTATGCACTCTCGACTGTCTGATTGATGTGGCTGGTGTCCCTGTGTTTCCTCGACTATTCCACCATTAGTTAGCTGATGTTCCAATGCTAACTCGATTGTCTGACTGTGAGGCTGGTGTCTCTAATCTTACTCGATTGTCTGACTGTGAGGCTGGTGTCTCTAAGCTTACTCGATTGTCTGACTGTGAGGCTGTTGTCTCTAATCTTACTCGATTATCTGACTGTGTGGCTGGTGTCTCTAATCTTACTCGATTGTCTGACTTTGAGGCTGGTGTCTCTAATCTTACTCGATTGTCTGACTATGTGACTGGTGTCTCTAATCTTACTCGACTGTCTGACTGTGTAGTTGGTGTCTCTAATCTTACTCGATTGTCTGACTGTGAGGCTGGTGTCTCTAAGCTTACTCGACTGTCTGACTGTGTGGTTGGTGTCTCTAATCTTACTCGATTGTCTGACTGTGAGGCTGATGTCTCTAATCTTACTCGATTATCTGACCGTAAGGCTTGTGTCTCTAATCTTACTCGATTGTCTGACTGTGTGGTTGGTGTCTCTAATCTTACTCGACTGTCTGACTGTGTGACTGGTGTCTCTAAGCTTACTCGACTGTCTGACTGTGTGACTGGTGTCTCTAATCTTACTCGATTGTCTGACTGTGAGGCTGGTGTCTCTAATCTTACTCGACTGTCTGACTGTAAGGCTGGTGTCTCTAATCTTACTCGACTGTCTGACTGTGAGGCTGGTGTCTCTTAGCTTACTCAATTGTCTGACTGTGAGGCTGGTGTCTCTTAGCTTACTCGACTGTCCGACGGTAAGGCTGTTTTCTCTAATCTTACTCGACTGTCTGACTGTGTGACTGGTGTCTCTAATCTTACTCGATTGTCTGACTGTGTAGTTGGTGTCTCTAATCTTACTTGACTGTCTGACTGTGTGGCTGGTGTCTCTAATCTTACTCGACTGTCTGACTGTGAGACTGGTGTCTCTATGCCTGTTTAGAGGAACAAGGACGTATCTCCAACATGGCGTGCTGAGAAGTAAAGGGCCGTATCTCAAATTTATCAATTTTTAGATTTTGATAAATTACAATTCCGACTGAGGTTTTCTTATAGAATATGTTCTTTATATGAATGGAAATTGTGTAATTCTTTGAAATCACACAGTATTTTAACAGAATTAGACCATTTCAATTGATATAATGTACAAATTCTAAAGAAAATCTCACTCGTAGTTCTACTTTATTAAAATCTAAAAATGGATAAATTTGTGATACGGCCCTTTACTTCTAAGCACTCCATGTTGGATTTACGTCCTTCCTCTAAACAATCGAATTATACTCCTGAGAGTACTACTAACATTTAATGGATATTAGTTCCTCTTGTCCCACGCTGTGCCCACGGATGAGACAGCGAACATTTCTATTGTTAAACTGAGCTGGTTCCCAGGATCACCCACCAGCCACTGCAGTGTTACGTATACGCGTCTATGCCTATTCTTCACTGCGTAAGAATAGTACTTCGTGCTCTAAATGGCAGCTCCGTCGCTTATGGTCGACCATGCCAGAAAGTTTTGTGGAAACGTTGCTGGGAAACCCATCAGCGGCTTCTTTTTCAAAAGTCCCAACGCATGACTGGTAAACTGTGTTATACGTGGTCACGGTGTAGTCCAGAGGCTCCGTAAAAATATCTAAGACTATCATTCTGTTATAACACCCTCTACAGTTCTCGTTAGCTTATTGACTAGGACGTAGGTCTAACCCTCTATTACAGTATACTTTACAGTTCTCGATAGCTTATTGGCTAGGACGTAGGTCTCTCCCTCTGTTATAACACCCTTTACAGTTCTCGTAAGCTAATTGGCTAGGACGTAGGTCTCTCCCTCTGTTATAACGCCCTTTACAGTTCTCGTTAGCTTATTGGCTAGGACGTAGGTCTAACCCTCTGTTACAACACACTTTACAGTTCTCGTTAGCTTATTGGCTAGGATGTAGGTCTATCCCTCTGTTACAACACACTTTACAGCTCTCGTTAGCTTATTGACTAGGACGTAAGTCTACCCCTCTGTTACAACACCCTTTACAGTTCTCGTTAGCTTATTGACTAGGACGTAGGTCTAACCCTCTGTTGCAACACCCTTTACAGTTCTCGTTAGCTTATTGACTAGGACGTAAGTCTACCCCTTTGTTACAACACCCTTTACAGTTCTCGTTAGCTTATTGACTAGGACGTAGGTCTAACCCTCTGTTACAACACCCTTTACAGTCCTCGTTAGCTTATTGACTAGGACGTAGGTCTTTCCCTCTGTTACAACACCCTTTAAAGTCCTCGTTAGCTTATTGACTAGGACGTAGGTCTAACCCTCTGTTGCAACACCCTTTACAGTTCTCGTTAGCTTATTGGCTAGGACGTAGGTCTATCCCTCTGTTACAACACCCTTTAAAGTCCTCGTTAGCTTATTGACTAGGATGTAGGTCTAACCCTCTATTACAGTATACTTTACAGCTCTCGTTAGCTTATTGACTAGGACGTAGGTCTCTCCCTCTGTTACAACACACTTTACAGTTCTCGTTAGCTTATTAGCTAGGACGTATGTCTATCCCTCTAGAATAGCAGCACTTACAAACTCACTATGTGCCAAAGATGAATGATTGTTGGAAGCCATAAAACGACCTGGATTTTTAAAAAATTCTAGTTTGTAACCATTCTCGTCCAAAACGAATTTGTTAGCGTTAAAGGTGTCTTTCCAAAACGACAAATTAACATTGAGTCTGCCTGTAACCTTGGAAATTTGAAAATCATCGTTTTCATATTCATAACTGCTCTTTAGATGGTCAAAACTTTTGCTCAACTTCATTTGTTCTCGACGTCTGAGCTTCAGGAACTGCTGCAGACATAGGGACACGGCCTTGTCCATGCTGGAAAGCTGCGATGGGGCAACGAAAAGGCTATTGCCCTTGAAGTCCGGCAAAATAACTACCTGTATGACTGGACCATCGTGCCGAACGAAATCCCGGAGATGTGGAAGTGCTGGATGAGTTTTGAATAAGGCTTACGTCTCCTGGCTGCTCTGTTTATCAGCGAAATGATTATCCGAATACTCTGCGACAGTATCCCATCCATGTCGGTCAGCAATCTTAATAAGTTTATGCCTTTGTTGAATAGCTGATACACGTAGTTCAGATTAAACTATTTTGTTTACTTCAACCAAGTTTCCGGAGAAAACACCTTTCCTGATAAGATCAAGAGAACGGGAACGCTCCTGGTTGAACAGGTATTGGATTCGTGGTCCCTCCTTTGTAAAGGCAAATTGCTCTTTACTTACGGACTGATCCAAGGCAATTTTATTCTCCAACTCGTAAACAATTAAAATCTTTGTTTATCAAAATCTTCGTCCAGCTTGGAATTGAAAACCTCAAAAGCTCCAGAAGCTGATATAACGTCAATAGCAGAACAAGTAGGGATATGTTCCTCCTCAGAATGTTGAAGATCAGACATAGTGCAACCACAAAACGCGCCCAATTAGAGACAAGTCCTTACTGAACAACAGCGAGCCTCGCGATGTCCTAACTCTACACGCCACGTGTCGGAATCTACAATATCACGTGCAATTAACATAACAATATCATACATGTACTGGTAATACCGCTTATATAATCCCGGGAAGGGAGATAACTTATACGACCTTATACACTTAATTGACCGTAACACCGTACATTGTAAGAAATACATATATCAATATGTGTCCTGTTTGATCCCTAGAAATAAAGAATTTTTCCAAAATCTTACCTCTTGTTTGACCTGTTGACAACTTGTTTCCATTCGCTTAGTACCAATATACGGTGTCGCTACCATAAGGTGAGGATGGATGCCTACTGTCCATTGTACTAGAGGTATGCATGGTAGAGATGATTAGGTTATCTGTATTTAATAAAGTATTTAAAAGAGTGTTCAGAGATGTGAAATCCCCCTCTGTCCTTCAATCGGTAAGTACAGAAATGACTTCACTGAAGGAAAGTAAGAAGACGGGGAGATAATTTCAGAAGGGAGGTTATTCCAATCTTTGATTGTCCCGAGGAGTTACGATAGCGGTTGGCAACATAACGAATGGCCATGTGTTGAACCATCTCTAAGTTATATGTTTAAGGCAAGGATCCCATACTGACACGTATAGGTATTTACTTGATTTTGGAGGATGACACTATCAGATTGCGTCCTTGGAAGCCTAGGGTGGAGTTGGCTTTCTTGATGTTTTTCATATGTACTGTATAGGAATCCCACTTTATGTCCGAGTTGATGGTGACCCTTAGATAATGACCTCTGTCACAAGATCTGTCTTTTCAGAAATTTCGCTTAATTAAGAGTAATGTCTCGCAGAACAAAATTGTTTTAAAATAGACCATTCTTAGAGTGTGACTTACAGTACGTGTAAAAATACACTTTATGGTGCATTTTTAATATCTTGGAAAATTGGACCCTCCCTTGACCCTCCCTGGATCTCCATGGTGGAGGGTGATGTTCTGAAGAATTATTTTCGAGATATTGCAAAGTTGAGTTTTCGTATGCGTTTAGAAAAAAACCAACATGTCGAAAGGTTGTGTATAGATTTGTATGGATGGCAATAGATGTGGACAACCAGCCAAGACAACAGACTTAGTTTTATCTCCTGACAATGGAGACAGGTCACTCGGTAGGTAAGGGAAAAGGGAAACTACTTACATGCTTTGTCCTGATAACAATGGATATACACACTCCAAGTTCGTGAGATTTCCCCGGATACAAAATCATTTGTCACTTCCTTCCAAGGAAGTCACCCGTTTCAACTTATTTCAATTCATATTGTTCATACTCAGGTTCACAACCGGTGACTCTACTACAAATCTCTTACGACTTTGTGACATCAAAGCTTTCGATCGTGACTGGCATCGAAACTTCTTTTAAAAACTTCAAAAATTTGGCATATTTTTAAAGTTGTTTTCCTGGCTAAAAAGATCATCTTCTTGACGAAAAACAGAGAGTTAATTTAAATTTCTAAAACATCACCTAAATTTAACTTCACGAGAGCATTAAAATTCCAACTTGATACAACCACTTTACAAACAATCTATTTTTCCATCTATAAGACCGCTACTTGAGTATGGAGATTTTGTGTGGGGGAATATACCGTATGAGCTAGGGGAAAAACTTGAAAATTTTGAAAATATATTGAAGCCACCAGAACTGTAATAAGCTAAACTAAACGTGCAACAACACTAAGACTGTGATTCTGTAACGGTGCAAATAAGTTAGTAAGCATTGAGAAACGTTTTATAGAATAAGGCTGGGTCAGCTTATTTGATCGAAGGCAAATTCATAAAATTATTCAGCTCCATAAAATGTTATACCAATATACACTAGAGTACCTACATAACCTTATCCCGAGTACTTACCTTTTTTTTTTTTTTTGTAAACTTAATTTATTTTACAACAATTGCGAAACAAGTTATATTAACTTATATTAATCACGCTTGTTGGCCCGGATAGAAGCGCGCGAGGGGTCTTACTGTGGGAGGAAACCGGAGTACCCGGGGAAGACCTACGTGGTCGGGCAGGTGACCCCATACCTTTTCACGTCCGATCGGGGAATCGAACCCCGGCCCCCTAGGTGAAGGCAAGTGTGTTACCACTGTGCCACCCGACCACCAGTACTGTACATGAAGGTCATCGGTATGATAACAGGAACTCGGACCATATTTTTATTACACCAATATTTTACAAAACTTCTCTTTATAAACAATATTTCATATCTTCTGCTATAGATCAGTGGATAGTCTACTGCTGATTTAAAATCTTATCTTGATAAGCCATACACTTAGAAAACGCCCATCTATTATAGTTTTGGTACCCGCAAGTGTCAAATATATCGCGTACGACTACGAAGGGAGTGTAGCTCTTTAAATGACCATTGAGTTGCACAAAATATTTCTCTATCTCCGTTATGTATATGCGGTGAAGTCGAAGCCAACAAGCATTTTTTTTATTAGATCATTATTTCGGTTATACTGTTAATTTAGAACTACATGTACTACTTCTTGGAGACGAATCCTTTTATCTATCTGATAATAAAATAATATTATTTGCTCCACAGAATTATGTACTATAAACTGGCAGGCAGATTAATATTACATCTAAACATGTAGAATATGTTTATATTTCACCCCAAACTTCACTTTAAGTTTACACTAGTGTTGTTTCCATTAATTATTGGTAAACACGTGAGCGAGTGTTTGTGGATGAATGGTGTTATCATGTACTGAAGTTATTTATAGTTACTGTTTAGTAATGGCGATAAGTTAACATATGTGGCTGTGAAACTTATTTTCTGATGTCATTTTGTAAAATGTATCAATATGCTTGAAATCAAATAAAAGAAAGTTTAATCTAAGTCTTTTAGGAAAGTGACTGAATCTTAATTGCCTAATTATACAGATTTTCTCGTCTTTAAAAATGGTGGTATTTTGAAGAAATTACATTCAGTTCAACTTCAACACTATTGAAAGAAAGTATCTTTTTTCATGTGTTACATCTCCGACAAAGAGTGATTTTGATCAACTGAAAACAAGAATAACTGTATTGTAGTGCACTATCACGGCAGCATGTGTTGAATAAAAGTTGATTTCTGGCTTTACGGACAATCTAGCGATGCGTGAAAAGTTATAGATGTTAAAGCATGTATTTAACCGAGCCTTAACAGAGATGTTTTTCTTTTTCCCGATATTTCAGAAAATTAATTCGAATGTCAAACATGAACAGATAATACCACTTTCAGCTTCATTTGGCCTCGATTTGTCGATAAGTTTGGGATAAACTTCTACGATGATTCATTTTTTTCAAATCTTGAGAATTTGCCCTTTCAGTTGATATAGAGTTTGATTATGATACGTTTTATAATGATAACAATAGCACCAACGTTGTGTTCGATATTTGACTAATATTGCAGCGGTTTTGACCTCGGTGTTGTGTACGGTTGTGACACAAACGGTACTGAACCAAGTGTACGGTTTTGATATCATTTTTCAGATGTGGTTATGGAAACATGGATCACTTTATGTGGTAGTATTGTAATTGTGGCATTGATGACTTCGAAAACTTCATAGTAACCCTGGAAACCCACACATTAACGGAACACTACGACGAAGTACTTAAAATTAGAAGCTTGGAATTGAACGTCCAGGCCGGAAAACTTGGGTTCTATACTGATGTACGGATCTACAATTTCCTTGTGGTGCCTAGCATCTTACACAAAAACAGGACAACAAACCTACAATTTCCTTGTGGTGCCTAGCATCTTACACAAAAACAGGACAACAAACCTACAATTTCCTTGTGGTGCCTAGCATCTTACACAAAAACAGGACAACAAACCTACAATTTCCTTGTGGTGCCTAGCATCTTACACAAAAACAGGACAACAAACCTACAATTTCCTTGTGGTGCCTAGCATCTTACACAAAAACAGGACAACAAACCTACAATTTCCTTGTGGTGCCTAGCATCTTACACAAAACAGGACAACAAACCTACAATTTCCTTGTGGTGCCTAGCATCTTACACAAAAACAGGACAACAAACCTACAATTTCCTTGTGGTGCCTAGCATCTTACACAAAAACAGGACAACAAACCTACAATTTCCTTGTGGTGCCTAGCATCTTACACAAAAACAGGACAACAAACCTACAATTTCCTTGTGGTGCCTAGCATCTTACACAAAAACAGGACAACAAACCTACAATTTCCTTGTGGTGCCTAGCATCTTACACAAAAACAGGACAACAAACCTACAATTTCCTTGTGGTGCCTAGCATCTTACACCAAAACAGGACAACAAACCTACAATTTCCTTGTGGTGCCTAGCATCTTACACAAAAACAGGACAACAAACCTACAATTTCCTTGTGGTGCCTAGCATCTTACACAAAAACAGGACAACAAACCTACAATTTCCTTGTGGTGCCTAGCATCTTACACCAAAACAGGACAACAAACCTACAATTTCCTTGTGGTGCCTAGCATCTTACACCAAAACAGGACAACAAACCTACAATTTCCTTGTGGTGCCTAGCATCTTACACAAAAACAGGACAACAAACCTACAATTTCCTTGTGGTGCCTAGCATCTTACACAAAAACAGGACAACAAACCTACAATTTCCTTGTGGTGCCTAGCATCTTACACCAAAAAGGGCAAAATATATCAATAAAAAGTGGAAAGTCTGGAAACTTTATTATCAGTATAAACGATTTCAATGATAAAGACAAGTCCTCCCGCTTAACGAGTACGGACAAGTGAACAAAATGAGTTGAAGAAGGAACATCTTATGCTCAATGGACTGAGGCTATTACTGAAGAAGATCATGATTATGAAACCGATTTTCATGCAGACGACGAAGCACATAACGAAGTTCACAACGAAGAATACCTTGCCAAACTTATTCCGTCAGTTTGAGAACGCTGAAGAAGCGTGAAAGGTGGATATCGACTAAAAGATGAGTTCACTACAAACAGCATTGCTTATCTGCCCTTTCTGGATGTCGTGTGATGACATAACGACGAAAGGTCCATGGGATATGATTCAGGCAATTTCATGGTGGCGTCTTAAGGTCCCAAACATAAAGACTCTTCCAAAAGTCATCAAACGGTTGTTTATCACCTCCGGAGACAAGAATAAATTTTGCCATACCCACGCGAAAGATAAAAACCAATGAATACAGCAGTCCCTGAATGAAACAAACCTCCTTGAATTATCCACACAATGCTGGACAGTGGATACACTTGTAAAACAGTCAACACTTTATAAGACCTACAGAATATGTCTCGATAGAAACAAAACTAACGCCAGTACATCAGGAATACTAGATGAGTACCTTTTTTTCCATTTGATTCAGAACCAACGCTCTCTTAGTGTCAACATCAACTTAGAATAGAATTGAGCATGGCCCAATTCAAAAACGGTTTTACGTCCATCGTAAAGTATCAGCTGGAAATAGTAAATGTAAAACTTAGTACATTTTCATTCTTGCTATACGGTGTCTCTATTTTCAACGTTTTAATGATGAAAATATGCGGGCGACGAGTCACAAAAACGAATATTTTAGAAGTCAAGTAAGTAAAATAAAAGGAGTTGAAGACATAGATAAGAACGCATGTGAGTAAATGTAACGTCGGACGTATTGATTAGAGCATTTACCATATCTAACTCTGACATCTATGTACGATACATGTATGTATCCAATCATCTACGCACAATTTATCCTAAACGTCAAATGTAATAACGAATTCGTCAATAAATTAAGTGTAACGATATTACTGCTTCAATAAACATCCTTTATATTTTATACGACAAACCATTACCATTTCAAAATCCAAACTGTACACTTTTTTTCGCATTTAAACTAATCAAAACCTGTGCGTTGGGATTGACAACAAGATGTAAACAATTTGTCATACTATCTCGTTTAACACTCTTTATATCAGATTTACGGGCATGAAATTAGTACATCGTTTTTCATTCAAATTTTTGTAAAATTATAAAGGATTGATTGTCAATTCTGTTGCCTGCATGGACCGATGAAGAGGGTTGATATGAACACTCTGCAGGAAAAAGCACTGTACTGATAAAAGGCTGAATAGCTCACAAAACCTTGGTTTGAATATCGGTGAGTGACAACATGCGCATGGTGTTAAAATATATCATTAGTTGTAATCTACTGTAGGCCTATATTATATCTTGTCGTACTAGTTGGAGGTTTTTTTTTGGGGGGGGGGGTAGTTTTTTACGGGTATTTCGGTTTCCTTCCATAGTAGGTTGACCCCTATGGCGCTTCAACTCGGGCAAACAGTCGAGATACAAGTGTAACTATAGGCCTAGTGGTTATTTAAATTATTTCGCAATACTGTTAAATAAAGTTTACATTTTAAAACAACTGCCAAAAGATTAAGAAAAATTCGCCGAAATGACAACATTTCCTCATTTTGGCATCGTGTGTGTAGTATTTTTCATACATTATGAATAAAACGGTGATTTTTATATCTGTGATTAGACTCTACTAGGCCCCAATCGGGAACCGTCGGCACTTTCCGTAAACGAGAAAATACTTTTCTCGTTTACGGAAAGTGCCGACGGTTCCCGATTGTACTAGGTCCGTGATCAACAGATGAAGGGAGATCACTCTAATTGCAGGTCATAGGTTAACAACTGTGTGTATCGGAGCGAGACGGATGTCAACTGACTGGTTGTATGCACTTTCGTTGCTTTCTTTGCAATCGACGTACTGCTGTCTGCTTTCTCCCTGATGTGCAACGATTAATTGTTCATGTAAAATACACCGACTAAAGGATATGGGGTAAGTTATATCGTACTTTAATGCTTTTTAAAGGAAATATAACGATAGACGCTTGTCGATCAATCAGCTGGTTGTTCATATTCTTTATTCGCGGATTCTACAGTAGGCCCTATTAGTAGGACATCCATATATTTAAGGTGTACTGATTTTATCCATAAACACATAGATTAAATAGTTTGACTGTCTTACTGGTGCTAGGGAACTTGCTCTAATCTGTGTATGGTAGCATCTATTTCATCGGCCAGCTGCAGAAACCTTCCATGTAGACCTACTGAGGCTTTGTTTACAATATTATACATAACTCAATCTGTATCAAATAGGAAGGATGCATAAGCGCATATCATATGTGTATTAGTATACTATAAGTGATTTTGTAAATTAATCAATTATGTTGAAAACACGTTTGCCTTCAGAAACGTACGGTATAAGGGGTATCGAGTCCTACTCTTAGTACTCGGTAGGGGATGTGAATGCAGATTCTATATCTATATTTTAGTACATATATGTACGTTGTAGTGCCCGATTCTGGTTTTAACACAATGGTAGAGAGAGAGATACAGATTTGGGAGGGACTATTGGTGTGTGAATGCGTTCCTGAAAGCGTCCAATGATGGAGCGCATACTATTTCATCATCTAGATATGATTCAAGTCTATCACTGTGCGTTCAAAGAATGAGTTCGTGTATTGCTCACAGTTGTGTGTTGGTATTGTAAGTGGTTTTTTGTGATGATTTTTTTCTATTATGTTCAAAGTGATGTTGTTTTCGAAATACTTAGCTTTCATGCTTCACTTTGGCCGTTGTCCTGATAAGTATTAGTCTGGAGGTATGGATGGCAACATTCTCTCAACTATTTTGTGCATGAAAGCCATTCTTTGTTCCACACACCTGATCTGATGAGTCTGAGAGTAGCATCCATGTGAGGCATCCCTCCTCTCTGGTCCTATAGTTACACCCCCGCAACGAAGTTAGGGGGGTATACTGGAATCAGGTTGTCTGAAAATTCACACAAATATTAATAATCATGTGTAGATGTGCATCTCACTTTTATTTCCTCAAATTGTGGTTGCTATGGCAACTGGTCACTATAAACAGGCTTTCCGATAAGATCCATAACTTTAAGTTTGTCCGGACAACTCCTCATAAACCGAAGAGCCGATTTTAATGAAACTTCACACAAATATAGAGGACCGTGTGTATATGTGCATGCCACTTTCTTTTTCTTAAAATTATGATTGCTATGGCAACTGGTCACTATATTACTGGATTATCTTAGTTAGCCTCTAATTAACAGTTCTAATTCACCATTGACTCGTGCAGATTGCGGTGGTATTAGTCAGCCCTCCTAGTGATAGTTCTAGTTGATTATAAATCTGGCTGCCAGTCGCTGAACTCTTTAACTTCGAGTTTGTCAGATTTTTTTTTGGTGTATGGGTCTCAAATTATAGCGCCGTACTCGAGGAAGGAACATATATACTAGGGATATATATGCTGTTTTTTTGCACAAGGATGGACAGTATTTCAGGTTTCTATTAGGAAGCCAAGAGTTGAACTAGCTTTTTTGTAATGTTCAAAATGTGGGTGTTCCACTTCAGGTCGTCTGAGATAGTTAGTCCAAGGTAGGGTTTTGTTTTCGCTTGTTCTAGATAATATGTTTCTGTTTAAAGTATAGAATTTATGGGTTTTGTCATTGATGTTCATGATGTAGCATTTTTTGTGTTGAATATGTCATACCCCAATTCCTTGAATTTATTTATTTCTCTGTAGAGAAGGCAATCATCTGCAAAGAGTTGTACTTTTGAGCTTACACTGTCCGGTAGGTCGTTGACTGTCCACAATCTAGTCTTCACCTTCAATCATGGTCATTATGATTACAACTCAAGGAGTGCAGTTGTATGAAACAGTTTGTTAGAAGTGTAGCGGGGGATGTTATCGTTCAATGTATATGTACTGGCAGGTTAAGCTGACAGGGTTAAGCTTAACGCTAACTATATGCCATGCCTATATGTTGTGTCTGTACTATGTGTACCTGTGTCACTTTGACCTTTGCTAGTCCTCTGTTCCTGTGTGCTGTCTCTGGTCGATGTTTTTGTCACGCATTGTTCATAGTCGCTTGCTTTTTCGTCAATGTCTGTCTTGCCTGTGTATCCTCTGTCGTGATTGGTCCTTATAGTTTTGTATTGTTAAAAAGTGGGATAAATTCAGGGTGGTGTATAGTATACTGGGCAGTCTGATGGATTAGTTTCCTGTGTGCTGTCACGTCTTCCTCGCCAGTACTTATGTAGCGTTAGGGTATTTCGGGTCTTGGGTGGGTAGTATTAGTCGGGATGTTTGGGTTTAGTTAGGCCATACAGGAATGGGGGTTGGTTTTAGGTTAGGATGTTAGATATAGCTAGGCCTATGCTGCTGTCCGTTTATATGTAATTTCATGTTGTAAATGTTTATGGCATCGTTAATAAAGTGTTAATTGTAGTTCAAGACGCTTGTTCTCTCTCTATACGACAGATATATGTTACCCATCGAACCTGGGTTGATGGTCCACAAGGGTGAGTCGGGTGCAGTTTGACGTACGCAAACTGGGCCCAACACGCTCCTGTTACAAAAGTGGTGTCGTTTTGACCAGAGCTTGTTCTGTTTATAGAGAGGAGGAAGTGTCTTGAATAAAATACCTGTTACCTGTTCTTGGAAATAAACTAATAGGTACACCAATGGCACTGTAAACCGTAATGGCCGATAATCAGAATGTTCGAACAGTCGATAGTATTTCGAGCCTATACAATATTGTAGGGACGATGGCAACATAAGGCAATCGTAAATGTTCTGTAAAGAAGGTATTGAATTACGTGTAGATACAGAAAAAAACCTTTCATTTAACATTTAATAATCCAACACAGACAACACAAATTCTGTTAATTTTTAGCCTACCATCATCAGATGGTGGGCTATTCAAATCGCCCTGCGTCCGTGGTCCGTCCATCCGTCCGTCTGTAAACAATTCTTGTTATCGCTAATCCTCAGAAAGTACTGAAGGGATTTTTCTCAAATTTCATATGTATGTTCCCCTTGGTGTCTAGTTATGCATATTGCATTTTGAGACCAATCGGAAAACAACATGGCCAACAGGCAGCCATCTTGGATTTTGACAATTGAAGTTTGTTATCGCTATTTCTCAGAAAGTACTGAAGGGATCTTTCTCAAATTTCATATGTATGTTCCCCTTGGTGCCTAGTTATGCATATTGCATTTTGAGACCAATCGGAAAACAACATGGCCGACAGGCAGCCATCTTGGATTTTGACAGTTGAAGATTGTTATCAATATTTCTGAGGAAGTGATGAAGGGATCTTTCTCAAATTTCATATGTAGGCTCCCCTTGGTGCCTAGTTATGCATATTGCATTTTGAGACCAATCGGAAAACAACATGGCCGACAGGCAGCCATCTTGGATTTTGACAGTTGAAGTTTGTTATCGCTATTTCTGAGAAAGTACTGAAGGGATCTTTCTCAAATTTCATAGGTATGTTCCCCTTTGTGCCTAGTTATGCATATTGCATTTTGAGACCAATCGGAAAACAACATGGCCGACAGGCAGCCATCTTGGATTTTGACAATTGAAGTTTGTTATCGCTATTTCTCAGAAAGTACTGAAGGGATCTTTCTCAAATTTCATATGTAGGTTCCCCTTGGTGCCTAGTTATGCATATTGCATTTTGAGACTAATCGGAAAAACAACATGGCCGACAGGCAGCCATCTTGGATTTTGACAATTGAAGTTTGTTATCGTTAATTCTCATAATGCACTGAAGGGATCTTTCTCAAATTTCATATATAAGTTTCCCCTCGGTGCCTAGTTATGCATATTGCATTTTGAGACCAATCGGAAAACAACATGGCCGATAGGCAGCCATCTTGGATTTTGACAATTGAAGTTTGTTATCACTAATTCTCAAAAAGTAGGGAAGTGATCTTTCTCAAATTTGATATGTAGGTTCCCCTTGGTGCCTAGTTATGCATATTGCATTTTGAGACCAATCGGAAAACAACATGGCCGACAGGCAGTCATCTTGGATTTTGACAATTGAAGTTTTTTATTGCTATTTCTGAGAAAGTACTGAAGGGATCTTTCTCAAATTTCATATGTATGTTCCCCTTGGTGTCTAGTTATGCATATTGCATTTTGAGACCAATCGGAAAACAACATGGCCGACAGGCAGCCATCTTGGATTTTGACAATTGAAGTTTGTTATCGCTATTTCTGAGGAAGTGATGAAGGGATCTTTCTCAAATTTCATAAGTATGTAGGCTCCACTTGGTGCATAGTAATGCATATTGCATTTTGAGATTAATCGGAAAACAACATGGCCGACAGGCAGCCATCTTGGATTTTGACAATTGAAGTTTGTTATCGCTATTTCTGAGAAAGCACTGAAGGGAACTTTCTCAAATTTCATATGTAGGTTCCCCTTGGTGCCTAGTTATGCATAATGCATTTTGAGACCAATCGGAAAACAACATGGCCGACAGGCAGTCATCTTGGATTTTGACAATTGAAGTTTGTTATCGCTATTTCTGAGAAAGCACTGAAGGGATCTTTCTCAAATTTCATATGTATGTTCCCCTTGGTGTCTAGTTATGCATATTGCATTTTGAGACCAATCGGAAAACAACATGGCCGACAGGCAGTCATCTTGGATTTTGACAATTGAAGTTTGTTATCGCTATTTCTGAGAAAGCACTGAAGGGATCTTTCTCAAATTTCATATGTATGTTCCCCTTGGTGCCTAGTTATGCATATTGCATTTTGAGACCTAATTGTAAAATAACATGGCCGACAGGCAGCCATCTTGGATTTTGACAATTGAAGTTTGTTATCGCTATTTCTGAGAAAGCACTGAAGGGATCTTTCTCAAATTTCATATGTAGGTTCCCCCTGGTGGCTAGTTATGCATATTGCATTTTGAGACCAATCGGAAAACAACATGGCCGACAGGCAGCCATCTTGGATTTTGACAATTGAAGTTTGTTATCGCTATTTCTGAGAAAGTACTGAAGGGATCTTTCTCAAATTTCATATGTATGTTCCCCTTGGTGCCTAGTTATGCATATTGCATTTTGAGACTAATTGTAAAATAACATGGCCGACAGGCAGCCATCTTGGATTTTGACAATTGAAGTTTGTTATCACTATTTCTGAGAAAGCACTGAAGGGATCTTTCTCAAATTTCATATGTAAGTTCCCCTTGGTGCCTAGTTATGCATATTGCATTTTGAGACCAGTCGAAAAACAACATGGCCGTCAGGAAGCCATCTTGGATTTTGACAATTGAAAATTGTTATAGCTATTTCTGAGAAAGCACTGAAGGGATCTTTCTCAAACTTCATATGTAGGTTCCCCTTGGTGCCTAGTTATGCATATTGCATTTTGAGACCAATCAGAAAACAACATGGCCGACAGGCAGCCGTCTTGGATTTTGACAATTGAAGTTTGTTATTGATATTTCTCAGAAAGAACTGAAGGGATCTTTCTCAATTTTCATATGTAGGTTCTCCTTGGTCCGTCGTTTTGCATTTTTGGACCAATCTGAAAACATTGTTGACAGACAACCATTATTGCTTAATCTCAAATTTTATATATAAGTTTCCCTTGTTTAAAAAGCATTGGAGGGATATTTCTCAATTGATACAGATTAGTAAGAGGAAGGAAAAAAAGAGAAAAGATCAATCTGACATGGAACCTATGAAGATCATTCAATGGTGGGCGCCAAGATCCCTCTGGGATCTCTTGTTACAATTGAAACTTGTTATCGCTATTTCTAAGAAAGTGCTGAAGGGATCTTTCTCAAATTTCATATGTAGGTTCCCCTCGGTGCCTAGTTATGCATATTGCATTTTGAGACCAATCGGAAAACAACATGGCCGACAGGCAGCCATCTTGGATTTTGACAATTGAAGTTTGTTATCGCTATTTCTCAGAAAGTACTGAAGGGATCTTTCTCAAATTTGATATGTAGGTTCCCCTTGGTGCCTAGTTATGCATATTGCATTTTGAGACTAATCGTAAAATAACATGGCCGACAGGCAGCCATCTTAGATTTTGACAATTGAAACTTGTTATCGCTATTTCTAAGAAAGTGCTGAAGGGATCTTTCTCAAATTTCATATGTAGGTTCCCCTCGGTGCCTAGTTATGCATATTGCATTTTGAGACCAATCGGAAAACAACATGGCCGACAGGCAGCCATCTTGGATTTTGACAATTGAAGTTTGTTATCGCTATTTCTGAGAAAGTACTGAAGGGATCTTTCTCAAATTTGATATGTAGGCTCCCCTTGGTGCCTAGTTATGCATATTGCATTTTGAGACTAATCGGAAAACAACATGGCCGATAGGCAGCCATCTTGGATTTTGACAATTGAAGTTTGTTATCGCTATTTCTCAGAAAGTACTGAAGGGATCTTTCTCAAATTTCATATATAGGTTCCCCTTGGTGCCTAGTTATGCATATTGCATTTTGAGACCAATCGTAAAATAACATGGCCGACAGGCAGCCATCTTAGATTTTGACAATTGAACTTTGTTATCGCTATTTCTAAGAAAGTGCTGAAGGGATCTTTCTCAAATTTCATATGTAGGTTCCCCTCGGTGCCTAGTTATGCATATTGCATTTTGAGACCAATCAGAAAACAACATGGCCGACAGGCAGCCATCTTGTATTTTGACAATTGAAGTTTGTTATCGCTATTTCTCAGAAAGTAATGAAGGGATCTTTCTCAAATTTCATATTAAGGTTTTCCTTGGTGCCTAGCTATGCATATTGCATTTTGAGACCAATCGGAAAACAACATGGCCGACAGGAAGCCATCTTGGATTTTGACAATTGAAGTTTGTTATCCCTATTTCTCAGAAAGTAATGAAGGGATCTTTCTCAAATTTCATATTAAGGTTTTCCTTGTTGCCTAGCTATGCATATTGCATTTTGAGACCAATCGGAAAACAACATGGCAGACAGGAAGCCATCTTGGATTTTGACAATTGAAGTTTGTTATTGCTATTTTACAGAAGGTACTGAAGGGATCTTTCTCAAATTTCATATGTAGATTCCCTTTGGTCCCTGATGTTGCATTTTTGGACCAATCCGAAAACAACATGGCCGACAGACAGCCATTATCGCTAAATCTTAAATTTTATATATAGGTTCCCCTTGTTTGAAAAGTACTAGAGGGCTGTTTCTGAATTTACACAGATTAGTAAGACTTTGAGGAAGGGAAAAGTAGAGAAAAGATCAATCTGACATGGAACCTATGAAGATCATTCAATGGTGGGCACCAAGATCCCTCTGGGATCTCTTGTTATTATTTTGAATACTTTGGTGTCATCTGCAAAACGGTAGATATCCTTTTGTCCATATATCCCAAACCTCCAAAAGCTGAAGACTTGTTGATCTTCCAGATATAAACCCATATTGTTTATCCGAAAAATATTTGTTAGATCTCATGAATTTGGTTAAATGTTCCCATATTAATGTCTCCAGAATACCACTGATGTTAAACTTATGGGGCGCCGTTTTACTATTTATTAACAAAACTGGATATCCATAATTCGAATTTAGGATATCCATAATTCATTTCTGGATATCCATAATTCGAATTTAAGATATCTTAAAATGTTTTGAATTTAGGATATCCATAATTCGAATTTTGGATATCCTTAATTCATTTTTGGATATCCATAATTCAAATTTAGGATATCCATAATTCATTTTTGGACATCCAAAATTCGAATTATGGATATCCTAAATTCCATGTATTTTTGGATATCCATAATTCGATTTTGTGATATCCAAAAATGCTCAGTGTTATCAAATTGGATTGCTCCCGGCACTACTACCGGTCAAAACCGACCCTTGTTACGAACTTGTAAATACGCGTAATGGACCGGAAACAACGTTTACGAAATAGAATACAGCAGAGGAGTTCCAAAGGACAAACTTCCCCAGACAGTTAGGCCCTTACATACAACATTTACCAAAAGTTACTACTTAGGGTGCTCCGACAAGTCAACGGAGGAATTTGTACTAAACAGAACATGGCGACAGACATACTGCGGCACATTAGGGGGAAGATTTTGGCAGCGCAACGTTGTTCGCTCCATCTTGGATTGGCATTGATTCGTATAGTGAAGTCCGAGGACTTACGATCCTACGAAAAAACGCGCCCGTGGGAACAGGATGTAGCAGGGAGAAATCATTAGACAGTAAAATATTAACATTTCCCCGATTTATGGATATCCAAAATTCGAATTATGGATATCCTAAATTCAAAGCATTTTAAGATATCCAAAATTCGATTTAATGATATCAAGAAATGATATTTGGATATCCAAAATTCGAATTTTGGATATCCATAAATGAATTTTGGATATCCATAATTCGAATTTATGATATCTTAAAATGCTTTGAATTTAGGATATCCATAATTCGAATTTTGGATATCCATAATTCATCTTTGGATATCCATAATTCGAATTTTGGATATCCAATATTAATTTTGGATATCCAAAATTAACATTGGATATCCAAAATTATTTAATGATATCATAAATTCGAATTTTGGATATCCAAAAATGAATTATGGATATCCAAAATTCGAATTATGGATATCCAGTTTTGCTAATAAATAGTAAAACAGCGTCCCATATAAACTGACTGGTCTGTAGTTGCCTGCTATGGATAGCACACACAGTTTTTTTTCCAATCGTCTGGTAGAATGTGGTGTGTTAGTTTGTTATAAGGAAGTAATATGTTGGTTTGTGATAAGGAAGTAATATGTTTGCTTGTTATAAGGAAGTGATATGTTAGTCTGTTAGAAGAAAATGATTCAAGTCAAACTCCCTGAATAAGAACTTGGATGTATTGAAATATCACTTAGCAGTAATATGAAACAGTGTGGCTTTTAATTTGGAAATATTTGATTTTAAATTCTTGCTTTTCTTGAAAGGCAGTTCCTGACCAGTAATTGTTTTCATATCCCTGAATAAGAACTTGGATGTATTGAAATATCACTTAGCAGTAATATGAAACAGTGTGGCTTTTAATTTGGAAATATTTGATTTTAAATTCTTGCTTTTCTTGAAAGGCAGTTCCTGACCAGTAATTGTTTTCATATCCTTTAATTTGAATGCTCTTATGGCCAGCATTTGAATTGTTGTCATGCTTTAGTGAGTCCAATATTTCTTTATATGAATGGATTTCTCATACAATATAAATAAATTGTGAGTATTGATCAATCGGTGGTATCCATTTTTGAAGCTATATCTGTGTTAGACTACAAGTCTATAGAGAATGGCAGGTGTTCATATATATATGACTAACAAGAACCATATTGATTAAAAATATTAACCCATTCAAGCTGAACATGAAATGTACACCTTTGTTCCTCTCGCATTCTGTATATCATATGTGTAGGTGACCTTGATGCATTTATGCTGAAAATTTAACAAAAACAAGTGAAACTGACTTCTTTCATCCTTAAAAAAAATTGACTTTGTGTTAGAAAATGATTTCAGGTTTTGAAATAGATGTTTCTAGCTGTTCAGCTTTAACGTTTTTCAGTAAAATGTTGATTATCCAGTACTGATATTTTTATCCAATTTGGGCACGAAATCCAGCATTTCCCATTTCCCCAGCCCTTTTTTTGTGTGTGTATCACTATATGTCGCCATTGGATGTGTCGGTGTCTGTGGCAGCAGCATTTGCATAAAGATTTATGTGCCAATACTCAAGTTCCCTTGGATGGATCAATGTCAAACTGTAACAGGAGCGTGTCGGGCCCGGTTTATGTATGTAAACAGCACCCGACTCACCCTTGTGGACCAACAACCCAGGTTCGATGGGTAACTTGTATCTGTCGTATAGAGAGAAAACAAACGCCTTGAATTACAATTAACACTTTATTAACGATGACATAAACATTTACAACATGAAATTACATATAAACACACAACAGCATAGGCCTAGCTATATCTAACATCCTAACCTAAAACCAACCCCCATACCTGTACGGCCTAGCTAAACCCAACATCCCGACTAATACTACCCACCCAAGACCCTACATACCCAAACGTTACATTAGTACTAGCGAGAAAGACGTGACAGCACACAGGAAATTAATCCATCGGACTGCCCAGTATATGATACACCACCCTGAATTATCCCACTTTTTAACAATACAAAACTATAAGGACCAATCACGACAGAGGATACACAGGCACGACAGACACTGACGAAAAAGCAAGCGACTACGAACAATGCACGACAAAAACATCGACCAGAGACAGCACACGTGAACAGAGGACTAGCAAAGGTCAAGGTGACACAGGTACACATAGTACAGACACAGCGTTAAGCTTAACCCTGTCAGCTTAACCTATCAGTACATATACGATAACATCCCCCGCTACACTTCATGCAGATCTTCCTTCCCACAAGTGCTTGCTTTAGATTAGTTTTCAGGTCCGATGGTCAAAGGTCAATGTCACTGTTACTAAAAGTAGAAAATTTATTTCCTTGCGATAACTCGAGTTCCTTTAGGCCCATCAAACACAATTTGCCTGCAGTTTTTCCTTACCAATTTTCTCAAAATGGTCAAAACACAGGATTGTCATTACAAAATAATACATGTGATACTGTGTGCGTGTGCTGTCATCTGATCTGTAGTTAGCATCATACAGAATTGCTTGACACACAAGATATGTAGATTCTGAGCATGACTAGCATATCAACCTTTGCTGTTGTTGTTGGACTAGTGTAACATTGATTCACTTAAATTAGGATTTATAATGACAGCAAAGTACTACTCATTACCTATATTAACAATGTACCTCTATTGATGACAGTCCATCACCTCTATTGATGACAGTCCAGTACTACTCATTACCTATATTAACAATGTACCTCTATTGATGACAGTCCATCACCTCTATTGATGACAGTCCAGTACTACTCATTACCTATATTAACAATGTACCTCTATTGATGACAGTCCATCACCTCTATTGATGACAGTCCATCACCTCTATTGATGACAGTCCATCACCTCTATTGATGACAGTCCAGTACTACTCATTACCTATATTAACAATGTACCTCTATTGATGACAGTCCATCACCTCTATTGATGACAGTCCAGTACTACTCATTACCTGTATTAACAATGTTCCTCTATTGATGACAGTCCATCACCTCTATTGATGACAGTCCAGTACTACTCATTACCTGTATTAACAATGTACCTCTATTGATGACAGTCCATCACCTCTATTGATGACAGTCCAGTACTACTCATTACCTGTATTAACAATGTACCTCTATTGATGACAGTCCAATACTACTAATTACCTGTATTAACAATGTACCTCTATTGATGACAGTCCATCATCTCTATTGATGACAGTCCATCACCTCCATTGATGACAGTCCATCACCTCTATTGATGACAGTCCATCATCTCTATTGATGACAGTCCATCACCTCTATTGATGACAGTCCATCATCTCTATTGATGACAGTCCATCACCTCTATTGATGACAGTCCAGTACTACTCATTACCTGTATTAACAATGTACCTCTATTGATGACAGTCCAGTACTACTAATTACCTGTATTATCAATGTACCTCTATTGATGACAGTCCATCACCTCTATTGATGACAGTCCATCACCTCTATTGATGACAGTCCATCACCTCTATTGATGACAGTTCATCATCTCTATTGATGACAGTACAGTACTACTAATTACCTGTATTATCAATGTACCTCTATTGATGACAGTCCATCATCTCTATTGATGACAGTCCATCACCTCTATTGATGACAGTCCATCACCTCTATTGATGACAGTCCATCATCTCTATTGATGACAATCCAGTACTACTCATTACCTGTATTTACAATGTACCTCTATTGATGACAGTCCAGTACTACTAATTACCTGTATTAACAATGTACCTCTATTGATGACAGTCCATCATCTCTATTGATGACAGTTCAGTACTACTGATTACCTGTATTAACAATGTACCTCTATTGATGACAGTCCATCATCTCTATTGATGACAGTCCAGTACTACTAATTACATGTATTAACAATGTACCTCTATTGATGACAGTCCATCACCTCTATTGATGACAGTCCATCACCTCTATTGATGACAGTCCATCACCTCTATTGATGACAGTCCATCATCTCTATTGATGACAGTCCAGTACTACTCATTACCTGTATTTACAATGTACCTCTATTGATGACAGTCCATTACTACTAATTATCTGTATTAACAATGTACCTCTATTGATGAAAGTCCATCACCTCTATTGATGAAAGTCCATCATCTCTATTGATGACAGTCCAGTACTACTAATTACCTGTATTAACAATGTACCTCTATTAATGACAGTCCATCACCTCTATTGATGACAGTCCATCACCTCTATTGATAACAGTCCATCATCTCTATTGATGACAGTCCATCACCTCTATTGATGACAGTCCAATACTATTAATTACCTGTATTAGCAATGTACCTCTATTGATGACAGTCCATCACCTCTATTGATGACAGTCCATTACTACTAATTATCTGTATTAACAATGTACCTCTATTGATGACAGTCCATCACCTCTATTGATGACAGTCCATCACCTCTATTGATGACAGTCCAGTACTACTCATTACCTGTATTAACAATGTCCCTCTATTGATGACAGTCCATCACCTCTATTGGTGACAGTCCAACACCTCTATTGATGACAGTCCAGTACTACTAATTACCTGTATTTACAATGTACCTCTATTGATGACAGTCCATCATCTCTATTGATGACAGTCCATCACCTCTATTGATGACAGTCCATCACCTCTATTGATGACAGTCCAGTACTACTAATTACCTGTATTAACAATGTCCCTCTTTTGATGACAGTCCATCACCTCTATTGATGACAGTCCATCATCTCTATTGATGACAGTCCATCATCTCTATTGATGACAGTCCATCACCTCTATTGATGACAGTTCAGTACTACTAATTACCTGTATTAACAATGTACCTCTATTGATGACAGTCCATCATCTCTATTGATGACAGTCCATCATCTCTATTGATGACAGTTCAGTACTACTAATTACCTGTATTAACAATGTACCTCCATTGATGACAGTTCATCACCTCTATTGATGACAGTCCATCACCTCTGTTGATGACAGTCCATCACCTCTATTGATGATAGTCCATCACCTCTATTGATGACAGTCCAGTACTATTGATTACCTGTATTAACAATGTACCTCTATTGATGACAGTTCATCACCTCTATTGATGACAGTCCATCACCTCTATTGATGACAGTCCATCACCTCTAATGATGACAGTCCATCACCTCTATTGATGACAGTCCAGTACTACTAATTACCTGTATTAACAATGTACCTCTAATGCTGACAGCCCATCACCTCTATTGATGACAGTCCATCACCTCTATTGATGACAGTCCAGTACTACTAATTACCTGTATTAACAATGTACCTCTATTGATGACAGTCCATCACCTCTATTGATGACAGTCCATCACCTCTATTTTTGATAGTCCAGTACTACTAATTACCTGTATTAACAATGTACCTCTATTGATGACAGTCCATCACCTCTATTGATGACAGTCCATCACCTCTATTGATGACAGTCCATCACCTCTATTGATGACAGTCCAGTACTACTAATTACCTGTATTATCAATGTACCTCTATTGATGACAGTCCAGTACTACTAATTACCTGTATTAACAATGTACCTCTATTGATGACAGTCCATCACCTCTATTGATGACAGTCCATCACCTCTATTGATGACAGTACATCACCTCTAATGATGACAGTCCATCACCTCTATTGATGACAGTCCAGTACTACTCATTACCTATATTAACAATGTACCTCTATTGATGACAGTCCATCACCTCTATTGATGACAGTCCATCACCTCTATTGATGACAGTCCAGTACTACTCATTACCTATATTAACAATGTACCTCTATTGATGACAGTCCATCACCTCTATTGATGACAGTCCAGTACTACTCATTACCTGTATTAACAATGTTCCTCTATTGATGACAGTCCATCACCTCTATTGATGACAGTCCAGTACTACTCATTACCTGTATTAACAATGTACCTCTATTGATGACAGTCCATCACCTCTATTGATGACAGTCCAGTACTACTCATTACCTGTATTAACAATGTACCTCTATTGATGACAGTCCA
The DNA here is from genome assembly GCF_902652985.1 of Pecten maximus. Taxonomy (NCBI): domain Eukaryota; kingdom Metazoa; phylum Mollusca; class Bivalvia; order Pectinida; family Pectinidae; genus Pecten; species Pecten maximus. The sequence goes on from NC_047015.1 coordinate 12,610,486, forward strand.
ATACTACTAATTACCTGTATTAACAATGTACCTCTATTGATGACAGTCCATCATCTCTATTGATGACAGTCCATCACCTCCATTGATGACAGTCCATCACCTCTATTGATGACAGTCCATCACCTCTATTGATGACAGTCCATCATCTCTATTGATGACAGTCCATCACCTCTATTGATGACAGTCCAGTACTACTCATTACCTGTATTAACAATGTACCTCTATTGATGACAGTCCAGTACTACTAATTACCTGTATTATCAATGTACCTCTATTGATGACAGTCCATCACCTCTATTGATGACAGTCCATCACCTCTATTGATGACAGTTCATAATCTCTATTGATGACAGTACAGTACTACTAATTACCTGTATTATCAATGTACCTATATTGATGACAGTCCATCATCTCTATTGATGACAGTCCATCACCTCTATTGATGACAGTCCATCACCTCTATTGATGACAGTCCATCATCTCTATTGATGACAATCCAGTACTACTCATTACCTGTATTTACAATGTACCTCTATTGATGACAGTCCAGTACTACTAATTACCTGTATTAACAATGTACCTCTATTGATGACAGTCCATCATCTCTATTGATGACAGTTCAGTACTACTGATTACCTGTATTAACAATGTACCTCTATTGATGATAGTCCATCATCTCTATTGATGACAGTCCAGTACTACTAATTACATGTATTAACAATGTACCTCTATTGATGACAGTCCATCACCTCTATTGATGACAGTCCATCACCTCTATTGATGACAGTCCATCACCTCTATTGATGACAGTCCATCATCTCTATTGATGACAGTCCAGTACTACTCATTACCTGTATTTACAATGTACCTCTATTGATGACAGTCCATTACTACTAATTATCTGTATTAACAATGTACCTCTATTGATGAAAGTCCATCACCTCTATTGATGAAAGTCCATCATCTCTATTGATGACAGTCCAGTACTACTAATTACCTGTATTAACAATGTACCTCTATTGATGACAGTCCATCACCTCTATTGATGACAGTCCATCACCTCTATTGATAACAGTCCATCATCTCTATTGATGACAGTCCATCACCTCTATTGATGACAGTCCAGTACTATTAATTACCTGTATTAGCAATGTACCTCTATTGATGACAGTCCATCACCTCTATTGATGACAGTCCATTACTACTAATTATCTGTATTAACAATGTACCTCTATTGATGACAGTCCATCACCTCTATTGATGACAGTCCATCACCTCTATTGATGACAGTCCATCACCTCTATTGATGACAGTCCATCACCTCTATTGATGACAGTCCAACACCTCTATTGATGACAGTCCAGTACTACTCATTACCTGTATTAACAATGTTCCTCTATTGATGACAGTCCATCACCTCTATTGATGACAGTCCAGTACTACTCATTACCTGTATTAACAATGTCCCTCTATTGATGACAGTCCATCACCTCTATTGGTGACAGTCCAACACCTCTATTGATGACAGTCCAGTACTACTAATTACCTGTATTTACAATGTACCTCTATTGATGACAGTCCATCATCTCTATTGATGACAGTCCATCACCTCTATTGATGAGTCCATCACCTCTATTGATGACAGTCCAGTACTACTAATTACCTGTATTAACAATGTCCCTCTTTTGATGACAGTCCATCACCTCTATTGATGACAGTCCATCATCTCTATTGATGACAGTCCATCATCTCTATTGATGACAGTCCATCACCTCTATTGATGACAGTTCAGTACTACTAATTACCTGTATTAACAATGTACCTCTATTGATGACAGTCCATCATCTCTATTGATGACAGTCCATCATCTCTATTGATGACAGTTCAGTACTACTAATTACCTGTATTAACAATGTACCTCTATTGATGACAGTTCATCACCTCTATTGATGACAGTCCATCACCTCTGTTGATGACAGTCCATCACCTCTATTGATAATAGTCCATCACCTCTATTGATGACAGTCCAGTACTATTGATTACCTGTATTAACAATGTACCTCTATTGATGACAGTTCATCACCTCTATTGATGACAGTCCATCACCTCTATTGATGACAGTCCATCACCTCTAATGATGACAGTCCATCACCTCTATTGATGAAAGTCCAGTACTACTAATTACCTGTATTAACAATGTACCTCTAATGCTGACAGCCCATCACCTCTATTGATGACAGTCCATCACCTCTATTGATGACAGTCCAGTACTACTAATTACCTGTATTAACAATGTACCTCTATTGATGACAGTCCATCACCTCTAATGATGACAGCCCATCACCTCTATTGATGACAGTCCATCACCTCTATTGATGACAGTCCATCACCTCTATTTTTGATAGTCCAGTACTACTAATTACCTGTATTAACAATGTACCTCTATTGATGACAGTCCATCACCTCTATTGATGACAGTCCATCACCTCTATTGATGACAGTCCAGTACTACTAATTACCTGTATTATCAATGTACCTCTATTGATGACAGTCCAGTACTACTAATTACCTGTATTAACAATGTACCTCTATTGATGACAGTCCATCACCTCTATTGATGACAGTCCATCACCTCTATTGATGACAGTCCAGTACTACTGATTACCTTATTAACAATGTACCTCTATTGATGACAGTCCATCACCTCTATTGATGACAGTCCATCACCTCTATTGATGACAGTACATCACCTCTATTGATGACAGTCCATCACCTCTATTGATGACAGTCCATCATCTCTATTGATGACAGTCCAGTACTACTGATTACCTTATTAACAATGTACCTCTATTGATGACAGTCCATCACCTCTATTGATGACAGTCCATCACCTCTATTGATGACAGTACATCACCTCTATTGATGACAGTCCATCACCTCTATTGATGACAGTCCATTATCTCTATTGATGACAGTCCATCACCTCTATTGATGACAGTCCAGTACTACTGATTACCTTATTAACAATGTACCTCTATTGATGACAGTCCATCACCTCTATTGATGACAGTCCATCACCTCTAATCATGACAGCCCAGTACTCCTTATTACGTATTTACAAATTACCCTCTACATACTGCCATTCATTAACATACAGTAAAACCCATGCATACTGTCATTATTAACATACAGTAAAACCCATGCATACTGTCATTATTAACAACCAGTAAAACCTCTACATACTGTCATTTATTAACATTCAGTAAAACCTCTACATACTGTCATTTATTAACATTCAGTAAAACCTCTACATACTGTCATTTATTAACAACCAGTAAAACCTCTACATACTGTCATTTATTAACATACAGAAAACCTCTACATACTGTCATTTATTAACATTCAGTAAAACCTCTATGTACTGTTCTTCTTCATTTTCATACAACACCACCTCTGCATAGTCATACATTTATATGTTTATAATAAAAAAGACTATTTAATGTCCTCCACAAACAGTTAAACCTCTACATATTGTCATTCATTAACATACAGTAAAACCTCTAAATACTTTCATATTTATTTATATACAATAAAAAAAGCCTCTGTTTAATGCTCTTCACAAACAGTTATCTGTTTAATGCTCTTCACAAACAGTTATACAGCTACACATTGCCCTACAATTGCATGAATATACCTTCAACCTCGACATACTGGCTTTTATTTGTATACAGTGAATACAAAACAAAACCTCTATAAACAACCTATTTCTACACAGTAAAGTCTCTACCTTAGCCATCCATTTTTCTATTAATTATGCAGTAGCTGATCTTCCCAGTAAACAAACATCTTACCACAGTTAAATGTCTATTTTTAGATTGATGGCCTGACAATAAAGCTGAAACATTGCTCTGTGTATTAGCAATAACTTGGGAACAAACTTACACCAGTTAGTGTATGGCGTAATATGCATTCATTCCACTAGTGGTTATCTGATAGGCGGGGTAAAGGTCACAAGGTCATTGTAAAGGTCACTGTAAAGGTCACTGTTGTGTTTGGTTTGACAAGTGTCAGGGTACCTGAGAAACAAAAAGTGTTTTTATGATTGAATCTCTGCCACATGCAATTTCCCTCAAATTAACTCAACTAATACTGTACATATTGAACTAACATCCACAGTCCTAGCTTCAAAGATCACATAATGGCAGTAATAATCTGTGTGTGGTAGGGATCACATCATGGCAGTAATAATCAGTGTGTGGTAGGGATCACATCAGTAATAATCTGTATGTGGTAGGGATCACATCAGTAATAATCAGTGTGTGGTAGGGATCACATCAGTAATAATCTGTGTGTGGTAGCTATAGGGATCACATCAGTAATAATCTGTTTGTGGTAGGGATCACATCAGTAATAATCTGTGTGTGGTAGCTATAGGGATCACATCAGTAATAATCTGTTTGTGGTAGGGATCACATCAGTAATAATCTGTGTGTGGTAGGGATCACATCAGTAATAATCTGTGTGTGGTAGGGATCACATCAGTAATAATCTGTGTGTGGTAGGGATCACATCAGTAATAATCAGTGTGTGGTAGGGATCACATCAGTAATAATCTGTGTGTGTTAGGGATCACATCAGTAATAATTTGTATGTGGTAGGGATCACATCAGTAATAATCTGTTTGTGGTAGGGATCACATCAGTAATAATCTGTGTGTGGTAGGGATCACATCAGTAATAATCTGTGTGTGGTAGGGATCACATCAGTAATAATCTGTGTGTGGTAGGGATCACATCAGTAATAATCTGTGTGGTAGGGATCACATCAGTAATAATCTGTGTGTGGTAGGGATCACATCAGTAATAATCTGTGTGTGGTAGGGATCACATCAGTAATAATCTGTTTGTGTTAGGGATCACATCAGTAATAATTTGTATGTGGTAGGGATCACATCAGTAATAATCTGTTTGTGGTAGGGATCACATCAGTAATAATCTGTATGTGGTAGGGATCACATCAGTAATAATCTGTTTGTGGTAGGGATCACATCAGTAATAATCTGTTTGTGGTAGGGATCACATCAGTAATAATTTGTATGTGGTAGGGATCACATCAGTAATAATCTGTTTGTGGTAGGGATCACATCAGTAATAATCTGTTTGTGGTAGGGATCACATCAGTAATAATTTGTATGTGGTAGGGATCACATCAGTAATAATCTGTTTGTGGTAGGGATCACATCAGTAATAATCTGTGTGTGGTAGGGATCACATCAGTAATAATCTGTGTGTGGTAGGGATCACATCAGTAATAATCTGTGTGTGGTAGGGATCACATCAGTAATAATCTGTGTGTGGTATGGATCACATCAGTAATAATCTGTTTGTGGTAGGGATCACATCAGTAATAATCTGTGTGTGGTAGGGTTCACATCAGTAATAATCTGTTTGTGGTAGGGATCACATCAGTAATAATCTGTGTGTGGTAGGGATCACATCAGTAATAATCTGTGTGTGGTAGGGATCACATCAGTAATAATCTGTGTGTGGTAGGGATCACATCAGTAATAATCTGTGTGTGGTAGGGTTCACATCAGTAATAATCTGTTTGTGGTAGGGATCACATCAGTAATAATCTGTGTGTGGTAGGGATCACATCAGTAATAATCTGTGTGTGGTAGGGATCACATCAGTAATAATCTGTTTGTGTTAGGGATCACATCAGTAATAATCTGTGTGTGGTAGGGATCACATCAGTAATAATCAGTTTGTGGTAGGGATCACATCAGTAATAATCTGTGTGTGGTGGGGATCACATCAGTAGTAATCTGTATGTGGTAGGGATCACATCAGTAATAATCTGTGTGTGGTAGGGATCATATCAGTAATAATCTGTGTGTGGTAGGGATCACATCAGTAATAATCTGTATGTGGTAGGGATCACATCAGTAATAATCTGTGTGTGGTAGGGATCATATCAGTAATAATCTGTGTGTGTTAGGGATCACATCAGTAATAATCTGTGTGATCTAGGATCACATCATGGCAGTAATGATCTGTGTTTAGCTGGGATTGTGGGGTGGTGCACCATTCTAAGCTGTGCTTTGCTGAGGCTGATTTGTTGGTATTCCAGATTTACTAAAAGAACTGAAAGATAGGGCAGCTTCAAGATTTTAGAAAAGTGTTAAATATTAAAAGACATGTTTACTGTAGGTCTCAAAACCTGTTGTTTTTTTGGATTATCAACCTGGCAGGAGTCGGAGTCACTTAGTACAGTTAAGACTATTATAAAACAAAAGCAATATAACATTTTCACTCCAAAACTACATGGCTGCAATTTGACCCAAGTTATCCTTCACTTGGGATTATAAATAATTACTTGCTGTGTATTGCTCTCATGTGTCTGTATAACACAATGCAATCAGGTGAAAATCCAATAAGAAATAACATTCAGATTGCAGGTATTGATTTTGGGAAATTACATATGTATAAACATTTCAGATAAAATAAAGATGCTTTCAATTGGCTCCTTGTTTAACACAATAGACTTATGGCTTTAGTTTTTATGAAAATTCATGAGAACATTAAGGAATTATTACCTGCATGTACCATGTTTACCAGTATGTACTGTGGTAAGTACTTAGAAGGGAAGGTTTTTTTGTACACTGGACCTGTAGACAAGGTTGTTAAGTACAGTAGACCTGTAGACAAGGTTGTTAAGTACAGTAGACCTGTGGACAAGATTGTTAAGTACAGTAGACCTGTAGACAATGTTTTTGAGTACAGTAGACCTGTAGACAATGTTGTTAAGTACAGTAGACCTGTAGACAATGTTGTTAAGTACAGTAGACCTGTAGACAAGGTTTTTGAGTACAGTAGACCTGTAGACAAGGTTGTTAAGTACAGTAGACCTGTAGACAAGGTTGTTAAGTACAGTAGACCTGTAGACAAGGTTTTTAAGTACAGTAGACCTGTAGACAAGGTTGTTAAGTACAGTAGACCTGTAGACAATGTTGTTAAGTACAGTAGACCTGTAGACAATGTTGTTAAGTACAGTAGACATGTAGACAAGGTTGTTATGTACAGTAGACCTGTAGACAAGGTTGTTAAGTACAGTAGACCTGTAGACAATGTTGTTAAGTACAGTAGACCTGTAGACAAGGTTGTTAAGTACAGTAGACCTGTAGACAATGTTGTTAAGTACAGTAGACCTGTGGACAAGGTTGTTAAGTACAGTAGACCTGTAGACAATGTTGTTAAGTACACTGGACCTGTAGACAAGGTTGTTAAGTACAGTAGACCTGTGGACAAGGTTGTTAAGTACAGTAGACCTGTAGACAAGGTTGTTAATTACAGTAGACCTGTAGACAAGGTTGTTAAGTGCAGTAGACCTGTAGACAATGTTGTTAAGTGCAGTAGACCTGTAGACAATGTTGTTAAGTGCAGTAGACCTGTAGACAAGGTTGTTAAGTACACTGGACCTGTAGACAATGTTGTTAAGTACAGTAGACCTGTAGACAATGTTGTTAAGTGCAGTAGACCTGTAGACAAGGTTGTTAAGTACAGTAGACTTGTAGACAAGGTTGTTAAGTACACTGGACCTGTAGACAATGTTGTTAAGTGCAGTAGACCTGTAGACAATGTTGTTAAGTACAGTCGACTTGTAGACAAGGTTGTTAAGTACAGTAGACCTGTAGACAAGGTGGTTGTTAAGTACAGTAGACCTGTAGACAAGGTTGTTAAGTACAGTAGACCTGTAGACAATGTTGTTAAGTACAGTAGACCTGTAGACAAGGTTGTTAAGTACAGTAGACCTGTAGACAAGGTTGTTAAGTACAGTAGACCTGTAGACAAGGTTTTTGAGTACAGTAGACCTGTAGACAATGTTGTTAAGTACAGTAGACCTGTAGACAAGGTTGTTAAGTACAGTAGACCTGTAGACAATGTTGTTAAGTACAGTAGACCTGTAGACAAGGTTGTTAAGTACAGTAGACCTGTAGACAAGGTTGTTAAGTACAGTAGACCTGTAGACAAGGTTTTTGAGTACAGTAGACCTGTAGACAATGTTGTTAAGTACAGTAGACATGTAGACAAGGTTGTTAAGTGCAGTAGACCTGTAGACAAGGTTGTTAAGTACAGTAGACCTGTAGACAAGGTTGTTAAGTACAGTAGACCTGTAGACAAGGTTGTTAAGTACAGTAGACCTGTAGACAAGGTTGTTAAGTACAGTAGACCTGTAGACAAGGTTTTTGAGTACAGTAGACCTGTAGACAATGTTGTTAAGTACAGTAGACCTGTAGACAAGGTTGTTAAGTGCAGTAGACCTGTAGACAAGGTTGTTAAGTACAGTAGACCTGTAGACAAGGTTTTTGAGTACAGTAGACCTGTAGACATGGTTGTTAAGTACAGTAGACCTGTATACAAGGTTGTTTAGTACAATAGTCATGTAGACAAGGTTGTTAAGTACAATAGTCATGTAGACACGGTTGTTAAGTACAATAGTCATGTAGACAAGCATTTTACAGTTTTTTTATATGCAGACCTACAACTCAATTGATAGGAAATTCAATATTTTGCCTGGTCCACCAGATTGGTGTGAATTACTAATTGACATCACATCTCTCAGCATAATCATTTGGTTGGTTTGGGACAAGTAGTCCTGTAAAGTCACTTATCAACACAATGTTTGTACATTGTGTAATATGTAACTCTTTAATAAAAAAAATATATAACTTAATATAAGATAACCTTTTTGAATTGACTTTTGAATACTTGGTATATCACAACCAGTGAATGATTTGAGTGTGACATTTCTGTGACTACACTGTCACCTTCATCAGACAAATGACCATGTCACCTTTATCAGACAAATGACCATGTCACCTTTATCAGACAAATGACCATGTCACCTTTATCAGACAAATGACCATGCCCCAATTGGCAGCAATGTAAACTTTGGTGTTATGTGAATTAGAGTGTAATCATATCAACAGGTTTACCTGTCCACAATAGAATCTATCTACAATGAGGAGGCAAACAGTATCAAAGTTGATACAGCTACTCAGGGGAGAAGTTGATTCACCATGCTTTATTTATGAACTGGTCATAGTCTCATAGATGTACAAGAGTCACAGTTCTTGCATGGCCATCTGATCCTATATACACATTTCATGATTTGAGTGTTTTGTCTTTTCGGATGTACAGGGATGTTTCAGGGAGTCTTATGTTATGGGGTTTCATGGCTGTTACAATGACATGACCACGCTATATTCTCTGAATGGTGTTTTGGATAACCCTGTATGTATGGGATTACTACTTGTTCTTTTATCCTATTCTTTCCCTTGATTATCCTTTTCTTGTTCTTTCCGATGCTTTCTCTCAGATGTTCACCTTGAGAACCCAATCAGGATATCCACACATCTTTATAGTGGATGGACTTGATTTTGTTCTTGTATCTATACCCCCATAACTCCTCATAAACTTGTGAACTGCTTCAAGTCAAACTACACATGAGTGATAGCGACCATGTGTAAATGTTCACGCATGATATTTCTCTACAGAAGGTGAAATATGTTGTTATCAATACAAATTGTAGAAGATAATTCTTCAAGATATGTTGTATGATGTTAAATGTTTGAGAGTTTTAGATCTTAACCACTGCCTACTGACCCATTTAACAGAATAGTTCACATTAGGTTGTAAGTCTGTTGTACTACAAATATGAAAATCTCTCTGTATCTCCAACTGCTAAACACACAAATGTTTTGCCTTTGCAATTGCCTGCCCAATGGAGACAAGTGATGGAGAAGCATTCATTGAAATATAAATGAATTTGATATTTTATAATAATGGCCCCACATGGACACAGTCTTGTGGACACACCATACAATACATATACAACGCACTGTTGCTCCTGAGTTACCTATACTGGTAATACATGGCTATATTGGAGGTTTAAGGCCACATAAGATCAATTTTGAGTACATTATACACCAATGGCTACTCATATATCATATATATGTGCATTTAAATACTGACCTGTGTATTGCTTTATCTGATTGTTCGTCTAATTAAAATCCGTTATCATCATAAGTACTCTGTATTTCTATTAATTGTTGGTTGTTTGTATAACTTCTAGCTATAGCTTGTCAAAGCTTTAGGTGGACACCTTTTAAGGCAAACTTATGCTATGAATGGATTCATACCAAGGCGTCTGATTTAAGTATTGAATTTTGTTCCTGCTGTATTTTATCCCAGACATTTCTCTATACATCCAATGAATCTACAAAGTACTGAATATGATTGAATCCTGTTGGAAGAAGGTGAGTGTTCTTAGTAGTATAGTTATATATCTTATTTATAATCAATAATTAATGAATACAATGTTTAAAAAGGTTATTAAAACATGATAAAATTGTTTTCTAAGGCAATATTTTTTTCTGCATGATAAAACACAGGACTTTGCTTGATAATTGAGGTGGTAAATCTGTATATAGAAAGTGTAATGAGGATTGAGGTGGTAATATGTATATACAAAGTGTTATGATGATTGAGGTGGTACATGTAAATCTGTATATACAGGATGTAATGATTGAGGTGGTAAATCTGTATATACAGAGTGTGATGATGATTGAGGTTGTAAATCTGTATATACAGAGTGTGATGATGATTGAGGTGGTAAATCTGTATATAGAAAGTTTAATAAGGATTGAGGTGGTAAATCTGTATATACAGAGTGTAATGATGATTGAGGTTGTAATTCAGTATATACAAAGTGTTATGAGGATTGAGGTGGTAAATCTGTATATATATACAGAGTGGTATGATAATTGAGGTGGTAAAACAGAGTGGTATGATGATTGAGGTTGTAATTCGGTATATACAAAGTGTAATGAGGATTGAGGTGGTAAATCTGTATATACAGAGTGTGATGATGATTGAGGTTGTAAATCTGTATATACAGAGTGGTATGATAATTGAGGTGGTAAATCTGTATATAGAAAGTTTAATAAGGATTGAGGTGGTAAATCAGTATATACAGAGTGTAATGATGATTGAGGTTGTAATTCAGTATATACAAAGTGTAATGAGGATTGAGGTGGTAAATCTGTATATATATACAGAGTGGTATGATAATTGAGGTGGTAAAACAGAGTGGTATGATGATTGAGGTTGTAATTCACTATATACAAAGTGTAATGAGGATTGAGGTGGTAAATCTGTATATAGAAAGTTTAATAAGGATTGAGGTGGTAAATCTGTATATACAGAGTGTAATGATGATTGAGGTTGTAATTCAGTATATACAAAGTGTAATGAGGATTGAGGTGGTAAATCTGTATATATATACAGAGTGGTATGATAATTGAGGTGGTAAAACAGAGTGGTATGATGATTGAGGTTGTAATTCGGTATATACAAAGTGTAATGAGGATTGAGGTGGTAAATCTGTATATACAGAGTGTGATGATGATTGAGGTTGTAAATCTGTATATACAGATCTAGAGTGGTATGATAATTGAGGTGGTAAAACAGAGTGGTATGATGATTGAGGTTGTAATTCGGTATATACAAAGTGTAATGAGGATTGAAGTGGTAAATCTGTATATACAGAGTGTAATGATGATTGAGGTTGTAATTCAGTATATACAAAGTGTAATGAGGATTGAGGTGGTAAATCTGTATATACAGAGTGGTATGATAATTGAGGTGGTAAAACAGAGTGGTATATACAAAGTGTAATGAGGATTGAGGTGGTAAATCTGTATATAGAAAGTGTAATGAGGATTGAGGTGGTAAATCTGTATATACAGAGTGTAATGATGATTGAGGTTGTAATTCGGTATATACAAAGTGTAATGAGGATTGAGGTGGTAATATGTATATACAAAGTGTTATGATGATTGAGGTTGTAATTCAGTATATACAAAGTGTTATGAGGATTGAGGTTGTAATATGTATATACAGAGTGGTATGATAATTGAGGTGGTAAATCTATATATACAGAGTGGTATGATGATTGAGGTTGTAATTCGGTATATACAAAGTGTAATGAGGATTGAGGTGGTAATATGTATATACAAAGTGTTATGATGATTGAGGTTGTAATTCAGTATATACAGAGTGTAATGAGGATTGAGGTGGTAATATGTATATACAAAGTGTTATGATGATTGAGGTTGTAATTCAGTATATACAGAGTGTAATGAGGATTGAGGTGGTAAATCTGTATATACAGAGTGTGATGATGATTGAGGTTGTAATTCAGTATATACAGAGTGTAATGAGGATTGAGGTGGTAATATGTATATACAGAGTCTAATGAGTATTGAGGTGGTAATATGTATATACAAAGTGTTATGATGATTGAGGTTGTAATTCGGTATATACAAAGTGTAATGAGGATTGAGGTGGTAATATGTATATACAAAGTGTTATGATGATTGAGGTGGTAAATCTGTAGATACAGAGTGTTATGATGATTGAGCTTGTAATTCTGTATATACAGAGTCTAATGAGTATTGAGGTAGTAATTCTAAGACAACTTATCGCAAATTAAGCAGGGGTAAAAGCACACTGTAATTTAATTCAATTGTCATCTCTGTGCAATGATTAGATACAAGACTATGTTCCAATGAAATGTTGGTTAACCATTGACATAAGCTGTTGCCCTTTTGATTCAGCATGTAAAGTTTTGGTCTGATGCAGTGAGATGTCACGGAAGGATGCGATTTGAGCTCACTTTGGATAGGCACTACACATGCTTCTCCGTCTGGTTTCTCTGCCTGGACGCCACAGCCTTGTATCTGAAATGTCTAACACGGCCAAACAAGGCCACAATGTCAGAATCAATAATGAAATCAATTACTTAAGCTGATTTTAAAGGTTGATAGACTTTTGACAAGATAACGACACTCATTGTGCTTGCCTCGATTTACAAATAGATTTGAGTCAAGATATTATACATATTCCGTATACAAAACAGCACGATCACTCGACCTTTGATACATCCAGTGTTATTATACACTGAGTAGTCATCAGAAAATCTAATCCGAATTGTTGTAGCAGGCTTCCTGTTCATGTCCTATATAACATGATATATATGCTTTATTGGCATAGGCACCTGCTATAGTAATAAAGGGGTGTAATCGGAACCGATAGAAACATTGTCATAGGAGTTATATAACTATATTTTTTTTCATATATCATGAGAACACACTATGCAGGAAAGTTGGACCCCGCTTTACATGGCTGTATCAATGCTATAAAATATCTGATGTTGCTATGGAGAACATTTACACTACATTCATTGTAATACTTGGATCAACAGTTTAATGTGTTTATTCCACCATGAATAAAGAATTAAAAGAACACACCAACATGATAACGGAACCATACTGCTTCAAACTCTAAATCGAATATAAAGATTTGCTAGAGACTCACGAAATAGTACAAGGATGATAAAACCAGATGATCCGGAAGAAAATGCGCCTTCTGCCTAATGGATAACACATGCCATATGAATCTATGTATTATTCGGGTTAAGTCACATTCTCAACAATTAGAACTAGTGATAACGGAACCACTTAACATATCAACAAGCAGCACACACGTTTTACTTCATATCGCACAAGGAAATAGAATACTTCCAAATAAAATCGTGACGATTGTAAGCAGATTGAGGTAAACGACTGATGTTGAAAAGTTTGAAGTGTTCTTTATTTCAAGTTCTACATGCAGGTTATATCTGATCGACATGGTCAAGAAAAGTTTTGTTATTTAAAGATAAAACCTTGTCAATATACCTATATGTGAAATTGAAGGACATTGCAAGGTCTCAGGTACCTGTTTTGATAAATTCTTCAATATAATCAGTTTCGTATGAAAACGAAAACAAGTCAGCCAACAGGTGAGCACAGTTTGTTCCGATGGCCATGATAATACTCTGTTTGAAGATATGGTAACCAAAATCAGCAAAGATTTTGGCGATAAAAAATTCAATCAGTCTCACGCTTCCATCTTCGGTGCATTTTCTATGATCCTAAGTCATATGTTTTACCAAATGTGCTCCTGTATATTTCACAATTACGTACTTGTATTGCCGTTCGCATTTCTTGGAAAGGAAAGCGCTCATTACAAGTGAACGGGGGTGTTTTGAGAAGGGAATTTTTCAAAATCTAAATTCCATTTATTTCACTTCTGGAGGAAACAGTATCCCAATAGCACTGCAGCCCCGACTAAATTGTACTAAGCAGGCTAGAAGGAAGATAAGATAAAGACTTAGTTGAACCCGATACATGTATATAGAGACATACTTCTCATTATCCGGGATTTTGAACAAGATACAAAAAAATACTGAAGAATGATTGGAACAGTATTTCGTTTTCAGAAAAATCTGACTAGGGCTACCCTAATTGTCAAGCAAGCCTTTATTCTTCTTGTAATCAGAAATAAATGCGTAGTGACAAACGTATTGCTGATTAGGTAGTTCCATCAATCTCGAGAAAAAATGCAAATCAATCCAATAATCAGAGTTTAAACTATGGAAGGCTACTTAACCATCTTCTTATAATGAACATCAGGGTTCAGAGAGTCGTATGTAATATACGACTGATGTACTCTTACATAGACATAGTATGCGTATGTAAGAAACGTTGATATATTCATCATGTAATAGGTTGTATAGTTGAGCTATAGTATGGGTATGTAAGAAACGTTGATATATTCATCATGTAATAGGTTGTATAGTTGAGTTATGAAGTTGTAAAGTCAATCTGAGATATTTTCTTATGAAGGGTGGTGGTAGTATAATACTATCATTGAAAATAAGAAGTTAATTATTAATTACCTAAAATTAGTTAAGATAATTGGAACATTTTATGTTTAATTTTTAAGACTACATATATATGCATGCACAGCATACCCAAGTAGCTCGAGGTTGTGTAGACGAAAACGTATCTAGAACAGGGATATATTTATATATATATACTTCACCTTGCCTACACAATTGATTCCTGTCACTCCGTCGTGGCTGCCAGAATACTGGCATTGGATACTTCGAACAGTTTTTAGGTTCTTTGCCAGCCTGACTCCGTATAAAATCACTACATGCTTGAGCATTTAGTAGACTTTCTCTCTTAATTATGCAGACTACAATGTAATTTGCCCCTAAGTTTGCTGAATACACATGCCTGTTACAGCATGAGTGTTCGGCGTTCGTATTTCAGAGACGTGTTACATGTATGTGGCCTTTTTCTGACAGGAAATCGAGGTACACCCAACGTAGGTAACTATAGGTGTGTATACGCTGATGGTGTATTGATGTATCGTGTATGCATATTATTAATCCTTATTCTGTTTAATATCGTTGTATAATATGATGCTACGTATTGACTCGTTTTTTTCTTCCCATTCCAGAGTACTCCCAAAGTGGAACAGCTGTATGGCGAACCATTCGTGGGACTTCACATTGTGCGTAGAGAGTAAATTACATCTCATCCGACCAATGACTAAATTGTGCTTTTCATCTATATTTTCTATCAGTTTGGCTGAATTCTTTAGCAGTAATAATTTAAAAACCACCTCTGCAGTTGTCCAGAAATGGCAGAATTCCAGAGCAGCTCACGAAAAAAGAAAAAACGATCTCAAAGTATATCGTCTTCGTCCTCGTCTTCCTCTAGTGACTTTACAGTTGATTCATCGTCCTCTACATACTCTATGCCCCCAGCTCCCGATGGCGGCTGGGGTTGGGTTGTTGTATTAAGTTCATTCATGATAATGTTGATCAGTGATGGCTTCGCCTTTTCATTTGGAGTACTCTATACGGAATTGCTGGAAGTTTTTCAGGAAAGCAAAAGTTACACGTCATGGATTGCTTCTTTGTTCTACGGAGTACCCCTTATATGTGGACCGATTTCCAGCGCATTAGCAACGAAGTATGGCTGTAGAAAAGTGCAAATTGCTGGCGGAATTCTTGCGTTTATTGGTGTGTTTGCAAGTACTTTTGCTAACTCCGTTGCAATGTTATGTGTTACACTTGGTATTGTAGCTGGTTTCGGGATGTCGGTCGGATATGTAACTTCTATAGTAATGGTAGCATTTTATTTCGAGAAGAAGAGAGCTTTGGCCACGGGACTGGCAGTATGTGGCTCAGGATTAGGAACATTTTTGTTTGCACCGCTTATTGAATATTTGATAGAACATTATACGTGGAGAGGATCTTTTCTTATTCTCAGTGGTATCACATTGAATTTGGTTGTATGTGGCACTCTTCTTAGACCATTGAAATTTTCACCACAAGAACAATGGAAAAGAAAATTGGAAGCGTTCGAAAAATTATCCAAGACTGTTTCGCGATCTATATCGAAAACAAGTCTTTCTGACTTCCCTCGTAGTAGACACACCAGTCACACGGATGATGCTGATTCCGATTCAGACACACCAGACCTTGAGCATATGAGCTACTCGCAAGTACAACTACCAACTTATATCCAAAAAGAGCTAAAATATGCACCAGACAATTTAGTTGTTGAAGTGACGAAAAGTGGCAAAAGCTGGCAGCACGTTCTTCGAACCAGGCATCCAAGCGCTGTTGGATGCAGTTCTTCAATGAATAATGTGACGAACTCGTCCTTAAACCAAAGTGTTATTAACAACAGTACCAGAGAGAATGGCCATTTATTGAATACTTGTAGTGGTTGTATTGTGGAACCTAAGATATCTCTTATCGATAATGGAAGCATATGGAAGAGAGATAATCAAAGGCGAAAGCGACAAGTATTTCAATATTATCCACTTCACAGAAAAGATTTGTTCTATAGAGGGAATCTAATGAAACTTCCTCACTTTGAAATACGCTCTTCTAGTTGCCCAGAGCTCCATCTGGGATCCATAGACGAGGAAAGTTCAGAAGCTGGAGATATTTGTCAAGTTACCAACATTTTGAAATTCCCGATTCACATGGTCAAGGTTTTCAAAGCTATGTTTGACATCGCCATTTTGAAAACTCCTGTTTTTATTTTATTTTTGTTTTCCAATTTTATGCTTTATTTTTGGTATGATGTACCATATGTTTTCATTGTTGATAGAGCAAAGGAATTCGGTATATCGGAGGATAGGAGCTCTCTGATAATATCTAGTCTTGGAATTGCGAACACATTCGGACAAATTCTGTATGGAATAGTAGGGGATCGTGACATAGATTTAGAACTTCTGTATGGGATCTCTCTCGCTGTTGCAGGGATAAGTGTGGCTTTGGTGCCTCTGTTTGTTGATCAGATAATTCTCTGCATATTGGCCGCATGCTATGGAATTTTCGTTAGCGCAAATTATGTGCTGAGTACAGTACTTTTAGTGAAATACTTGGGAATGGATAAACTGACAAATGCTTATGGATTGACTATGCTGTTACAAGGAATGGCCAATATGATTGGACCACCTGTTGCGGGTAAGCTAAACATGAATTCAATTTAACAAAGGGATTAGACGAGAGGATAACTTCTATATCATTATTTCAACAAATGGACCAGACAACAGGATAAATCCTGTATCAGTATCTTAACAAAGGGATTGAAGGTTTTTCCCCTGAAATAAATAGAGTTCCGAAGCAATTTATATTTGATTCACTACAATTTTAAAGCTTAAAATTTCTTTTTGTCCATTCCAAATAATTCTGCTCACTTATTTCATTTATGGTGAAGCTGAATGCATGTTCTGGCTTGCCTTGTCTAATCCAATTGTTCAAATAACAGCACAATACTCATATATTTTAACGATAAAAATACTTTTTCCTAAAAGATAAGTTAAACAAAACATACATTGTTTTATTTTATGAAAAATGTATAATATCTTTTCCACATGATGTTGTAGGAAAATTGTATGATGACTCCGGAAGTTATGATCACACGTTTTACGCCGGCGGGACTTTCATCGCCGCTTCAGGGACTGTCCTTCTTGTGATACCCTTTTATAAATATGTTAAGGGGCTCATCTGGAGATGCCGCGGGGACAAAATACAAAATACCTGCATTGGTACCTCAAATGGACCGGAGACGTTCCAGGGTGAGGTGGAACCACTGACAGAAGAATTACAAGAGGATGTATCCAGAGTTTTTACGAAATTTGCTGTTACCGAAATAGAAACTGTAGTGTAAAGAGAAATAATGGGGATTTTACTAATTTTTTCAAGTGATGCAAATACCATCCGACTGTAATCTCATGTGCCCGTGGCTGTAGTAACACTACATACCGCACACCACCCTCTACACATATGCAAACAATTAAAAAAAACGTTGCTGGACCAACTAGATCCTTGTAATTTGATTTCTGGAGCACTGATAGATTACCACCTCTACATGTATATATGATGCAGAAGGTAAATCAAAACTTTCGGGAATATTCGGATGCGGTGATAGAAATGTAATAAGATGGTGTGTCGGGCATCATGTGTTATCATAGGACATATAGGTATCCTTTACGCATGATTAATTTTATAGGTTACAGGTGTTGTTGGGATGAAGTTTTTTTTCCAAAGTAAATGTAAATTGCAGTGAATAAACGTAATGTAATTCATTTCGAGGCGATGATAATTTTCACGTGTTATGGCGGTTCACTCAACTTTAGTGCTGGTGGTCTTTTCGTCCATCTTAGAATTTGGTAGTTGATAGATGTTTGAATGAAATTGGTTCTTTTGTTTAATTCTTTATTTCATTTTTGATTCAGTAGAAGTGTTCGAGCACATGAAGTGACTTTCCACAGTACCGAGCATTTTTTGTTTTATTAATTTTTTTTTATTTACATTGCATAATTTGTTGAGTTTCTCATCGCTGTTTGATTTTAAGAAAGTATTTATAGACATTATATACTCGGACTAAAAACCTATTGTCCGGGTTCTTAGTATTCATTGTGGCCTTGAAGCTAATATTACTTAACAGAGAACTCGATTATAGCGTTGCATAATCTTGAACAGAACATGTTACCTACCTAATGTTTCATAGCCAGACGGTATATACACATAAATGTCGATTAAGTAAGTTAACATGAATTCTTTTTCATACAGCTCATCGAGATTGTTTAATAACGGGATGTTTAATAATTTAAATGTAAATCGGATATGTTGTCAGTTATTTTTGTTGTTGTTTTTGTGTGTCTGCAATTTGTAAATTTAGCTTATTTCATTTACATATGTTAGGTTTTACTTTTAAAAATCTTTTTTTCTATTTTCACATATTATTTCTTTAATCTATATCCTTTTCGTTTTAAGTTAAGACATGCGCTAAGATTTTCACCGAAAGCAATTTTTTTGGTAGACTGAACTTATATAACCTGTTAACGAGGAATCGTTTTACTCTAAAGGAATACCTTTGATGTATACATAATCATCGTTCGTTTCTCTGTATATGTGCTACATGCTTAACACAGATAAATGGCTGCGCCGTTACTTTTAACGATCTATGAAGTTGATATTTTGGCGAAAAGATTTTGTTTCTATATATGTAATATAATCTTGATTTTAAATACTTATTTGATGTAGGTTACACGTTGAATTTGGTGTGTATTGCTTGTAAGTTATTTTGTTATTTACTGTAATCCTGATGTTTTAAAATGTATTTAGGTCAACTGAGACAAGTGGCCTATTGTGATGTTATTATGAAGGGTTTTAAAGTTTGCTATAACCAATAACCTTTACCTTTGTTCAAGGTCACAGGGGTCAAATATGTTAAGATCTTTAAACGACTTCTCAATAATCAAGATGTCTAGGGTCATAATAATAGGCAGGTAGCATGCTGGGATGAAGGGCTATAAAGTGTGTTCAAATCAATGACTTTGACCTTCTTTTTAGGTCACCGGAATAAAAAATGCTAAAATATTTCATTGTTTTTTTCCCCATTATCGAAGAGACTTTTAAGTCATTATATTAATCCAGTAGCATGCTGAGATAAAGGTATACCAAAGTTGTTATTTTGCATGCTACCGTTTATCAATGATAGATTGGTTAGACTTTCATACTTATTTCAAGTCATTAGTCCAATGCAGACATTGATGTTTGAAGGTGAGAATAGGTCCAGGTGGTAAGATATTGAAAATCTCAAAGGAAGCAATACATTGTGATTATATGTATTTTACATGCTGAACGATTTTTGCCTTTATCCAATTTTATTATAATTTGATTAAATTAGATTGAGATGTGCTATTATTGTATAAAGAAAACTTTTTGATATTCTTTTCATTTACGCTACAAAATTTGCTTTTATTTTGTTTTACTGCGTTCTTTTTTCACTGGACACATTTAAAATTGTTAACTTGTCAGTACTTGAGCAATCCCTTAAGAGGCTATGTAATCTGACAAATTATAATATCACCTACTGATGTGCTACATGTCTTTCCTTTGATCTCTTATCCGAGAATGTATTAAGGGCACACATGCTAACGTGTATTATAAGATTTCCAGTCAAAGTCTGTTTTTGGTTTTGCACTTTCTCGAAACATTAATGTGAAAAGAGTATAAATCATACTGTTTCGGATAACTGTGCCATTGAGCAGTGGTACTGGAGGTGTGAATGTTGTAGCACAGACGTTTCCCGTGGGGTTAAGTGGGGAGTTATGTAATGACTGAGGGATTATGGTTTTATTGATCGACACGAACATCTGCAAGGAGCAATGGAGAACAACATTTTTGTGGCTATAAATTCAGAATAACGATTCTGTCCAAAGACGGATACCGCCAAAAATGTATTGATGAAACGTCAGGGACTAAACGTTTTATACAGTATGGAATCATTTTATGTGCATTGGGAAAAGGTTATTGATCAGACGTGACTATAACGGTTGTATTTTATGTATTATTAGGGGGGGGGGGGGGGGGGGGAGGACCTAAATAGATGTGTTGTTACGTTCTACAAAGGGTCCCAGATAAAGTGAATCCTAGATCAAATACGTCTAGTTAGGGTTACCAAGTCTGCGTATGTTTGATTGGTGTATTGCGTTAGCTTTAGATAACACCCATAAATTAAGAGTAGTAGTAGGCCTTGTTCAAATTATACTTTTTGAAAGATATCTATTGGCCAGACTTGATCTGTATGATATCATTTTGGTAACCGCTAGAAACTGCCGGTAAACTGTCATGCTTGGTATATCGATATGATAAATGAACATGTACATTGCTTGCTTTACTTAAATGAGTTATGTTTGAATGAGTACTTATTTGGATGAACAGGTATTTCAGTGTTACATAGATTACATTCCATATAAGTTTATGATGTTATGTTGGTCCCGTTTTTATAGTTTTGTTTGGTATACAGATATATGGCATCTGTGTTTAGTGCCTCAATTGATTTCATCGTTAGCAGTTTTATAACATATTGTATACCACCGGAGCTCTTAACACTTATGGCAAATATAGGACTCGTTTTACAACGTTTGCAACGCTTTGTTATCTCATTGCCCTACTTTTAGAATTTTTAAGAGCAGAGAAAGACTAAACACACCAAACATGAACACAAGTTTTAAAAAAAACTTCCCTTAAAGCTCACTTTGTATATGCGATTAAATCACTGTATTTGATATCCCTAGAAGTACACGTTGAATAGTTCTACTTGTAAGGCTTTGTGTCCATGTTTATTACGGTAGACAATATAACAATACATACATATACAACATGGTCCCACAACGGACCACCAGCTAATACACACGGGGTTTGTGTTTATTGTATTGTTTTTGTTATTCTGTTCTGTTTTATATCACAATTGTTAGAAGGTAACTGGTTACTGACACACACACAGGTTTTGTAACAATGTAATCTCCAACCTAAAATATTTTGTTAAGGATGATATTTCTATCTTGCCATATTTTATTTATTCTGTGGTTATAATAAATTGATTGGAGAATCTCATTTCGTACTAATTGTTGGTCTGCATGATAAACTATTTATATTGTGAAATAATATACACAGATACTTGTTGTACGGTATAGTGCTCTTTATTTATGTTTTAGTTAATCAGTTTATAGCAGATAACTCTCACAGACAGTACTTTGCCACATCCATTTGTAATTTAGTTTTGTACTGTTAAGATTTTCCTATTTTATTTTGTTTTATTTCCACGGAAAGAATTTGGATTAAAATCTCCAAATTTCCAACCAACGAACTAATATTAAGGAGTTGATTGCGCCTTGTTTATTTTAATTGTTGATACCGTTGTGTGTATATACGGACTCATTTGATGATGATTCGTTGATAATAAAATTATTAAATTTATTGCATATCGATTTGTCTATCACCATCACATATATTTATTTGTCAGTGTCATGGTCGCTGAAATTGGTATTGCTGCTAAATCTAAACAAAACCTCTACGAATTCCACAGTTTTGTACAATTAATAATTACCAAACAGTGGAAATATTCAAACAAAAAGAGACTGCAGCCCTTCACATCGATGGAAGTCAGACAGTTCGATATAAATCCATGCCGATCTGAATTACTGGATTTTATTGAAGCAATACATACTTGGATAAATCGGGAACGTACTATTTTGATAGCAGATAAAACAAAAGGCCGCATTGAAAGGTTTTGGTAAGTGTTACGTGTACATCGACATTCATAAATCTTTACAACGAAACGTCTCAATAGGAAATGATAGAAACAAGCTTTTAATGTGTTACATGTATTGGCGCTTAGTGAAACAATCGTGACTAAATGGAGTAATGATGGTTTTGTTTTATAATGTTTGCCTTATCAGAATAGGTGACTGACGGTCGGATATCTTATACTTTGGGTATTGATTTTATCTATACCTGCATTGTTTTGTTTGTAATGAGGTAACAGATGGATGGATTTTGCATTTTGGTAGTATCTTGTTTTATTTTTATAAAACGTTTGTTACATATTATAAAGTCCAATTATTCATATGCAAAACTGATACTGTAATATAAACACTGTCAGACTGCTGCATAAGTATCATATACAGTGTATAATAACGGCGAGTTATTGTGTAAGTATGATGAGGAAATAGATTGCCGAACGACGATACATAAATGATATCTAGCTATTGATTTAACTAAATAATATGTTAATAGACTGCTTATAATAAGATACTAATTGTAATTGGAAACCATTACAGAAGGAGGAGAGTTATCACAATCAATCCCCCTATTAATAAGAAACTGAGTAATCACAATAAGTCCCAAAACTTCGTTTAGGGTAAAATTAATTTTCTAGATTAAACTCAAAACTACGGACTCTCTTGCTACGTTAATACAACATAATTTACAAGTATACGTTAAAAAGGAAATTTATGCCTTAGCATAGAATCAGGAAGTGGTGAAACACTAGAGGGTATCCCCTCGGTAGGGATGTCGGCATCCCATTGGTAAACCTTGGCCAAGTATTTGGTCATCAGTTATTGGTGAGGTGTGAAGCTAGCTTAGTACAGCCTGACTTGGCCACTCACATAAAAGGTAGTGGTGCTTGATTACGAGGTCCCCTGTAATTTTATGCCGATAAAATTGTCTACCGATTAAAGTATTAATAACATTAATTTGATTTATACTCTCATAAGCCAATATACGTCATATATCTGTAAGTGTGTATTGTCTCGTAAGTAATATAACGACGCTAAGGACCAATATACATGTTGGTACTGAACCGCATTGCTGACTTAGATATATATTAACGACAGCACGGACAAGTGAATTGTCGAATCATCCAGGCAATCTGCCCCTTTTCACAAGGTGTTACACAAGTTACTCTACATACAAGTAACATCATATACAAGTTACTCCACATACATAGAACATGAAATCATTATGTAATTAAGCGAAGAACGATGTTATGCAGTAGACTATTGTAAACTACCAAGTATTGACGATCGTCCATTCGGCCGACTGGACGCCGAAGGCCCTATACATGAACAAAAACCAAATTTCCTTTCTTTCACCCAAACATGAATATTTGCTGATGTTTATGGCTATAACGGCCATCTTGAAAATAATTTAAAACTCTTTCCCCACTTCCATACCATACAGGTTTCGAACAATGCAGGTCGATGACATATTTCAACAAAAATCGACGCCAAGGTCATTTGAGATATAATTTAAGTTTATTCTGGTTCAGGACTGTAAACAACAGTCCTCTTTACCAGACTCAGTATTATACATTATTTATGATAGATATAGTTGACCGTGCATATCAGGATTGTTTTTCTTTCAGTGTCATTAGTGGAAACCTCACAAGAAGGACATGTTAGGAGCAGGATTCGATTATAATCTTTAAATATTTTTTGTCATCAGGCCTTATTCAGGAGGGCTTGCACTCCTCACACATTCACATATGCCATCGTGTCCTGATCACACTTATGTTTTACATTATTGTGACCGAAAATCAAATAAAAGATATCTCCCAGAACCTCACAAAAGTGGAAAACTTGTCATTTTGTATTGTTCTTGACGTTGGGAAGAATTGTCAATACAACAAATGGCATTGTGTGTTTATTTACGTCATACTGCGGAGGCATGTTTGCTGAATTTGAAAAATGAGTTAAACGGTCGACAACATCTGCGTCCAGTTATTTGTTGAAATTGAAAAAGCCGCTATTACATAATATATTGCATGAGAACCCGAATGCATGCCTGATATTGTTGGACGACTACGCTCCTTTAGTAATGGTCTTTCTCGTGTCGGCATGGTGACAAACATCAAGACAATGGCAGACAGTAAGTGGGTAAAAGCTGATGTGGGTGCTGATGGTTCATTCGATTTCGTCTTAAACACGACACAAGATGTTTATTTTGACGGCAATAAATATAGTCATTATTGTTTCGATAACTTCTCGTCGTGGGAGACCAATGTGATTTGCATTGTTTGTTAATATTAGTCTCATGTTTGCAATTCATACTCGTTTTGGTTCTTAGTACTATAGTCTCGAAACTGAACTTACTAGGTTCAAATCGTGATACAGCAGCATCAATGTAGATATTGGTTCTCTAACCAATTGTATAATCCCATTAACAACCTTCCTGGCCCGTGATAGCTGTTAATTGTTTACAGAACAAATAAAGCGAATGGTTTCGAGAAATTAATATTACTGTAAAGTATGAGAAAGTCGTATGGTCGTCATGAAGATGTCACCTAAAGCGATCTATTTCCTTGTGCAGTTTGTGTGATAAGTGGGCATTATCCTGTACTTAAGCTTACAAAGCGAGTGTGTTTGCTGAAGGAGAAGACTCTTTCAGAAAAAAAGGTGTTTCTATTTTTCATTTTATGGGTCGGCATGTGAATGTTTATACGTATATTTTGACCTCTGTTTTAAGTTAGAAGTGTTTCTTACAGTTCAATATTCTTTTTTCTTGTGATAAAATTATCTGGTTGAAACTTAATAGAAATGATCGGTCTGTAATATATGATTGGGAATTCAATGAACGCTATCTCAGAAGATGAATTTAAATGTTATTTGTTGAAATGCTCAGAGCATGATTCTGACCATTTTTGTACTGCATTGCTGGTTTTTAATCCGATATAGACACACCAAAATATCTCTAACACGCAAGTCTTCGAAAGGATATCAGTCACGAAGTTGTCGGAGTGGTAGGACGTCACCAAATTTTTGTCCAGAGCATTATTCTCTTTTACACCCTATATCATAGCCTGGTATGCGTTGCTGTGTAGGCTCCTGCAACAGTTAACATCTGTTTTAACTTCCCATTTGACCTACATTGTTAATTTTGGAAGATGGATTGATATTTCTTCTGGTGCCATAATATACCCGCGTGTGTCTACCTTAAAAAGACAGTTTGCGGCATCGCGACCAGGAACAGATCTTAACGCAACAATTTAAAAAGTTAAATATTGACGACGGCGCCGTTCCCATCGGTAACACCATATTCTCGCTTCGCGACTTTGTCGCAGGTGAGACAAAAAGCAAGGTAATAAAAGAAAGTCTTTCAACTTATCTCAGTAATATACTATAGCGGTTTTTTGGGGGTTTTTTTGTTTTTTGTTTTTGTTTGTTTTTTTAATGGGTGCGTTTACACCTGTCATATTGCAATCATCTACAGGAAGTAACGTCACAAACTATCACATTAATTTCTATGATATTTCCTTCCACAGTTCATTTTGCACGTTTGCACATGTAATTTTCGTCTAATTTCTGTCCGGCGGAAGGACGGAATTTGCGATATAGCGGTAACCTTCGTTACTAAGTGGAGACAATCTAACTGTTTTGTCCTTCGTTGATATAGTAGATATTTAGTAAGAAATAATAATTTATTCAAATTTTCTGAACATTTCTTTCAAACTGTTTTGAATAATAACAAGAATATTGATTATCTCCGAAAATGTGCTTGAAATAGACTTTAACCTCCTTAGTAGCTAACTAAAAGATATAAGAAATGAAAGTAGAATAATTTTGATTGGTCCATGACGACAGGATTTACGACTGTTTGATGATCGGTAAATATGGGTCTGACAGTCGTGCCACTGACAGTCGAAGCAATACTTTGCCTTCCAAACTGGTAATCTGATATGACTGTCTGTAAATGGTGTGCACTGTCCAATATCCACAAATAGGAATATATACATGCCTCGACCTTTGTAAGTCACACAAAACATTGAATAAATGTCGAAACATTTACAATTTTGAGGCAGCATATTTCTACATATCCTTATATCTGATGGAAAATTTAGTCATTACATAAAATTAACATGGCGGTAACGCGAATAAGAGAATGGGCTGATTCGGCAACGACTGTTTAAGGATCGGGGGGGGGGGGGGGGGGGGGGGGGGGTATTTATTGTGATTTTAGTAAGTGATGTATGTAAATTAACATCACTGCTCAAATGATTAAAATATTTGGAAAGGGTTAGTTTATTTTTATCATAACTAGCTTTTACCTGAGAGATCATGATCAGCTGCCATACTACAAATTATCGAATGTTTTGTTATATGTGTACAAATTATATTTTGATATCATTGGTACATATACGGTGGTCTAAATCAATGAAAATTAGTTTTTTTTGTATTCTGAATATTTTCGTAGTTAACAGTTTAACTAATTGACATCATCGACCACCATGTAATAATTTTTTCTTACATTTGAAAAGAAATAAGACATTTAAAAACTAAAATTATGAACTGAAAGGCATAGAATCATCAAAACATTTAATACCATAATTCATTACCCCTCTTGTGTCTACAAGTGATGAATGCACTGCATTTTGGATTTTATTTCAATATACATGTACCGAATTTGGTCAAATGTTAACCCTTAATAAACTATTTTGCAAGGTAAAAACGCTTTTTAGTTCTTTGTAAGTAACATACATGGGTCATGATTTTTAGATGTAAGTATGTTAAAGTTTTCTTTAAAACTATACTTTTAAGTCCAGCTGGAAGTCCCAAGAGGTATCTAATATGTTTATGTTGTTAGTCATTTTGATACATCATAACATAGCATGATGGGGTAAAAAAAAAACAGATTGGCCATCAAGTAACTTAAAAGTAATCATTATTTTTTTTTTTAAATAATTTTATTAGTAAGGCAGCGTTCTAGGTGTTAACAAGTAAGGATATCCATGTAAATGCTTCATTTTAAAATGGCCAAAATATTATTCAATTACTTGTTTAGAAACATACAAATACAAATTACACACCAATAAACCAGCATTTATTTGTAAATTTGAATAAACTTTGTTTTTTCCAATTCTACTAATATCGGCTCAGCTAGCTATAGGGCTTTGATTATACATTATTCACTGATCATTACATTATGTGTATGTATTGCAGGTAGCAGTGAGTGGAAATAAAGCCATCTTGACAAAGGAAGGTGTTGATTCTCATTTATGACTGCTACCTGTCTTGGTCCTGGCCGTCGGGTCTTTGTGAATTTTAAAGCGGAAGTACTGTGAGTGCTCAGCGGAAACTCCTGCCTGCTGTCCTGATGGCTGGAAATTGTGTCTGGTTGGTAGCAGATTCATCCATCCAGCAGAGAGCCGATATTCCCCTGTTGAGGGCGAAACTTTAGCTGTTGTTTATGCACTTCATCAAACTCGCTATTATGTATTGGGATACAAGAACCTCGCTCGTCGTGGCCACAGGACACAAACACCTACTGCAGATTCTGAACGACAGGTCACTTTGCGAGACTGGCAACAGACGTCTCCTCAACCTCAACGAAAAAACTTAGCTTTTCAATTCAAGGTTGTACTTAGGACCAGATGCCGCTTCACGACACCCCTCTAGTTCTCCTGATCGTCTTCAGCTTCCGAGTGAGCCATCGGAGTTGGATCAACTTTCCTTCACAAATTCGCTATTTCGTCATGATGCACTGAGAAGTATTTGTCAGCACTATGATGATAATGACACAACAGACGATAGCTCAGTTGTTGCAGCCGCAACAAACTTCCTGAGTGCTGCTGTCAATGTGATTACATGGGACATGGTACGTGAAGCTACAGCATCAGACCACACATTTGTTCAACTCATCCACCATTTGCAAGCCGAGTTTCCAGCTGATTGTAGGGAGTTACCGGTCGACTTGCGTCCTTATCAGCGCTTTAGTGCCAGCATGTGTCGTTGGTGTAGTTCTTATGGGCCAACGAATTGTCATGCCACCTACACTCCGCAAACCTGTGCTTGCAGCTCTACATGTCGCTCATCAGGGTGTCAGTGCAATGCGTGCCCGGGCTATGGACTCTGTATATTGGCCAGACATCACAATTTATATTGCACGAATAAGAGACTAATGGCAACCATGCCACCAGATGGCCAAATCAAACCCAATGCAACCCCCGAGCTGAGCTTGCAATACCAGATTTCCCATTACAGATAATATGTAGTGACTACTTCTCGCTCAATGGCACAGACTATGTTGTGATTGTGGACAGGTATTCCAATTGGCCTGTGGTCTATAGGTCTGAGTTTGGTGCAGAGGGTCTTGTTCGGCGTCTAAGAGAAACATTTGTGACATTTGGTATTCCGGAGGAGTTAACATCTGATGGTGGACCACAGTTTGCAGCTGGAAAGACACAGGAGTTAGTTTCTGAGGTCCTGGGGAGTCAGACATAGGGTCTCATCGGTCGCCAACCCTCATGCGAACTGCAGAGCTGAATTAGCCGTTAAGACTGTGAAACGCATGCTCATGGATAACATCTCGCCCACAGGATCTCTTGATGTGGATACAGGAACTCTATCGACCCAGAGACCAAGGCATCACCAGCCTTAGTTTTATTTGGAAGACCTATTCGGGATGCGATCCCTATCCCAATGAGTAGATACTCACCGCATGAGACATGGAGAGATATCCTAACCCATCCTGAAATGAACCTGGCCAAACGTCATTCGAGGAAACATGAACGTTGGAGCGAGCACACTCACCTTTTGCCATCGCTGAAAGTTGGTGATCATGTATATTTGCAAAACTTGATGGGAAACCACCCTAGGCGATGGTACCGTACTGGTGTAGTAGTGGAGGTACGGCAATACCACCAGTATGTAGTTCGCGTGGATGGCACATGACGTGTCACCATCAGGAACCGTCAGCACCTCCGGAAGCTTACGCCTTTTCAAAGTAGTCCAACAGGCATACAGGCAATGGATACACCAACTCGGTCCCACTTGCACACTACTCCGTCAAGCCAGACACATTTAGACAAGCCTGTGTCAACACGAAAAGTCCACGCTGATAAGCCAGTCTGCACTTCCGAAGCACTGATTGATCGACCTCCTTCAGTCGGTTCTCAACCCACAGATGCTAGCCCAGTCGCGCCAGCCTGTCTGCTAGCTGTTAAGCTCAATGATGTTGTGACACCTAGAAAAATACATGAACCTTCCACCCGGACACATATCCTTACGCCACGTATTGACTCTCCAGATCAGCCTATTCAGCCCACATGTGATGCTGTTTCAATTCCGAAATTGCCTCGTGCCCTTGCATGTCTTCAGCCATACAATCAGGCTGGAGAGAAGGAGATGCTGTGATCAGGACGTCGACAATCACGTCTTGCGAGCATCTCTAGTGATGGATGAGGTCGCTCAAGGCTAACTTGTGTATTGCTACTCCATTGTGAAGGAACAGTACTTGCTCTTCGGCTCTTAATGTGCGTGTTCTTATTCCATGTTTATTAGAATCGCTTATTTGGGAGAGTTTGTCACGCAATAATTCTTGGCACTGATCGTCATTCCCCTTTACTTCTGCGATGGACGCTCTCTTGTGTTAGTTTTTCTGCTACTCATAAAAAAACCTGTCCCTGGGGGAGGAGATAACTAATCATTATATTATGTGTATGTATTGCAGGTAGCAGTCATCCTTTGATTGAGTGGAAATAAAGCCATCTTGACAAATTAACATTTAATTATAACAAGAGGTTTGAGCAGGGTGAGAATCGGATAAATTTCAGGGGTAAAATAAAGATAGTTAAATTCTTCATCTAAAATTTGACAAAGTCTCAAGTGACCTATTCTAATCGCCTTTTGTCTGTCATAGTACGTTTGTAAACAATTTACATTTTTGACTCTTCTCAGAAACCCCTGAACCAATTTAAATGGAGTTTTGTAGAAACTTCTAATGGGAAAATGTCAACCAAAATTGTTATTTTAATGGTCCCCAGGGAACTGAGGGGCGGGGCAAGAAGGGGTCAAATTGATTCAAACAGCTTCTTCTCAAGACCCAAATAAAGTACAATCAAATATTCTTCATAGATGGAAGGGCATCATGGTGCTTGTGAGAAGCGAATTTCATGACTCAAGGATCTAACGTTTGTCCCTTGAAAGGGGGTTAACTGAAGTTTACATTTTTTACCATTTTTTGTTGAATCTTTATTGGAATTAATTCTTTTTTTTACATTAAAGGATCAAATTAACTGAAAATCTTGTTTTCAAGACCCAAACATAGTAGATTCGAATACTCTTTATAGATGGATGAGTCTTAAAGTGTTTCACCAAAATTGTGAATTTCATGATCTGGGGTCTCATGTTTGCCCCTGGGGAGGGGATAAACTTTACTAAATTTGGTATATTGAGAAAATACATCATTTGTTGAATTTCTATTGGAATTAAGTTTAACTTGGTAAGAATGAGCAGTTTTGTATGGCAAGTAGATGTATGTAAATGTTGGTCTGACTGACCTCCAAGGGGTGATGAGCAGGGCCAAAATAGGCCAAATTAACTGAAATATTTCAAAACTCATGTGACTGTTAAGACCCACGAGCATCTTGTTTCAAAGTCACCATTTAATGGTCATTGTTTTCTATGTCCAGATAATCTCCTTTACTTTGATTTTTCACGTATTTCGATACAAGGCGAGATGAAGATTTTGCTTTGCTACTTCAATCATCACCGACGAGTCCCAGAAGGACGAAACGGCTGTATGATATACTTTAGTTCACTTTTGCTCTGATGTATAAAGTGCTGGTTTGTACAATCCTTCTAGAACCCACCTTGTATAGTATAGTATCGTGTAGGAGTAATTGAAAGACGAAATATTTCCATTATCCAACTGTGCTCTTTCTTATCATATGCATATACACACGTATACGCTTATTTACATGATGCAAAATCACTCGGTGTCACGGTGAATTGGTTATTTATTATACATTACCTACTTTTGGTTTACGTGTATAGGAATATAGACTACACATTAGTTACTGTAATAGTGCGAAAGAAAATCATTTACCTTATTGTTTCGCTAGTGTTAGGTCTATTGTGCCGTCGTAGGTCAGGTACAGCTCTAACACCGAACGGTACTTTAGGGCACACGTCAAGCTAGGCAATTTGTTTTGGGATCATCATATTGTATCAAAATAAGTCCGCATTGACATTATTTTAATGCTGGTCACGACAGTTAGAGCAGGTGAAACCACGAGACTTCAAGATGAAATTGATAACAGTGATGCATATCATAGAAAGAAAAGTGAACACACTGCATCATCGTTATGTAGCCTGTGCGACAGAAAATGTTTGGACTGTTCAAAGACATCGTAGGATACCCACGGTTAAAGGCACTACGCTACGCTACATTTATCACCCGCGGGTCACCCGAGTAAAAAAATCCTCGTTTCAATGACGTCGCTCTATAAATAAAAAAACAATCAGCTTAGCTTTACAGAGTAAGAACTCTTCATTTTAGAGAGGAAAATATTAAAAACCAAATGCAACAATAGGACTGTACCAGTGAAGGCGTGCAGATTCTGTGATAAATATATAGTGGACAATAAGTCCTACAGGTATTTACTGTTTTATACGAGTAAAACCTACTACAACAATGTTTTTGTGATGTTAGGAACAGTTCAGGAGTGCGTAGCATGTATTTTATATGTCAGTAGGCTAAACAGAGTATCGAAATTGAACAACGAATTTGCGGTGTACACTAAGGCCGATAACCTTGATAACGGACTTTTCCATTACCTAGCCATGTTTTAATTGATAGGAAGATACCTTTTGTCAAAAGACAAATAGTCCGGTTGCCAAACCCCGATTTCTCTTTTAACCTTGCAGTAGCGTCCACATAATGTTTTTCAGTGATTTTGGTATGTTGGAGGGGTGCTGATCCCAGAACTGTTTGGTGCCACTCTGGCACCTTTGAGCACTTTGAAATATTCAAGATGGCTAAAAAATCTAAAAATGGCAATAAGTTACTCATTTATTACTCTAGAGTTACATTTTTTGTGTCTATACTGGGGTTTTTAGGGTCATATATACCACTAAAATTATGTAAAATACAATGCAGTAATCAATTCTTTAATTCTATCTAAAATATGCGACCCATAGAAGCTCTCCCATATGCAGTTCTCTAAAGCATTCTTGGAGGTCAGTATGTGAAGCGTCATCCACCAGGATTGTGGAATGAAATGTGGTTAGACATGTTTATCATATCATTCATGCGGTATGGCCATGGTCCTGGATGACTTGTCGGAATAATTGTTAACCAATCTGCTCTTAAACGATGGGCAATGAGGCTTCATGTCTGCAGTCGTCTCATCAAAGACAAAGCAGACATACGCGAGGAAGACACAAAACCACAAGTTATTTCACACAGAGAGGATATGCCAGCTCCTATAAGTACCTTGGATTCGACAAACATTTCGAGTATAGCATCAAGGGTGGCACTTGAAATCTGTGTGCAGGGGAAAGGGCAACAAGATGCCACATTTTTGCGCTCATTACTCCCTTACCTTTTCAACAAGTTATCTGAACAGTCACAAAAATCAGAGTGCAGGTCACAGACCTTATTTGTCTGCAGATGTTAGAACGGGTGCGTAATCTTCAGCCTACAGACATTGCGTTCAATCACAGACTAGTGGTAACTGGACTTGACTCGCGCCACATGAAGTCCATATAATTGTCTTGCTAGAAAGAACTGACATGAGAACAACTCGCGAGGAGGCAGACGTGACTATGCCACAGCAAATGACGTGTCTTGCAACATAATGGCGCAAATGCATCAAAGTGCAGTATAGGATGATACTTATGTTTCATCTTACTGGTTGACCTGTACCACATCCAGAATCCGACATGCTCTGTCATAATGGAAGCAACCAGTCCACAATGGTCACCAGTAGATGAACGAGCAACGGCAGAGAAACATGCTAATCTTTTGTGCAGCACATGCTTTGTCAGGATGTGACACTATTGCCAATATGTTTTAGTAAGGGACAGTACTGAAGGTTCTTAAAAAAAGAACACACAGTCAGATAGCTTGGCGAGCAGAGAGCAGATATAAATGAAGTAATTTCAGAGCTCACATAATTTGTTGCAACATATTATGGCAGCAAAATTGTAGATAACATCTCCAAACCTCACTTTCAAAATTAATATTGATATCTTAACTGGCGAAGAATCAAGAAATTAAAGTCACTGCCACCAACACCAAGTCGTTTGCTGAAAACGTCAAACGTGCTCATATACAGGTGTGCATTTAGAAGGCAGTACTAGAGAAAGGCCCATCTGATCTTGATTCGAGAGGCATTGGCTGGATCCGGGATGAAGCGTCAAAAGCTATTTCACCCGTTACACTGCCTTCCAACGTACCCCCAACTCCCCCTGGAATTCTGAAGATGATCAGATGTGGTTGCACTAGTGATCATCCGTGTGCAATAGCTAGGTGTGGCTGTCAGAAGGCTCAGTTGACATGCACAGTTTTCTGTGACTACACCATGGAACACATCTGGGAGAATGAGTGGACAACATATACAGATAAGCTGAGTGATACTGGAAATGGAACTGAGAATGATGAGGACAGAGCTGAGTGAATATTATATAATGCACTTTAAGTGGATGTTATTAGTCGCACAGTGTGTGCTTCGAACAATAGTCGTGTAAAGGACGAAGTAACACAAATATTTTCTTTTGTACGGGTGCGGTTGGTGTCAAGGTACGCCTATATACCCCCATACACGTTTATGTGTATGGGCTGTGGTTGGTGTCATTGGTACGCCTATACCCCCATACAACTTTATGTGTATGGGCTGTGGTTGGTATCATTGGTACGTCTATACCCCTTACAAGTTATGTGTATGGACTGTGGTTGGTGTCATTGGTACGCCTATACCCCTTACATTTGAAGTTTATGTATATGGGCTGTGGTAAGTGTAATTGGTACGCCTATACCCCATACATTTAAAGTTTATGTATATGGGCTGTGGTTGGTGTCATTGGTACGCCTATACCCCCATACAACTTTATGTGTATGGGCTGTGGTTGGTGTCATTGGTAAGTCTATACCCCTTACAAGTTATGTGTATGGACTGTGGTTGGTGTCATTGGTACGCCTATACCCCTTACATTTGAAGTTTATGTATATGGGCTGTGGTTGGTGTCATTGGTACGCCTATACCCCCATACATTTGAAGTTTATGTATATGGGCTGTGGTTGGTGTCATTGGTACGCCTATACCCCCATACAACTTTATGTGTATGGGCTGTGGTTGGTGTCATTGGTACGTCTATACCCCTTACAAGTTATGTGTATGGGCTGTGGTTGGTGTCATTGGTACGCCTTATACCCCATACAAGCTATGTGTATGGGCTGTGGTTGGTGTCATTGGTACGCCTATAACCCCATACAAGTTAATGTGTATGGGCTGTGGATGGTGTCATTGGTACGCCTATACCCCATACAAGTTTATGTGTAGTGGCTGTGGTAAGTGTCAAGGTACGCCTATATACCCCAATACACGTTTATGTGTATGGGCTGTGGTTGGTGTCATTGGTACGCCTATACCCCATACATCTGAAGTTTATGTATATGGGCCGTGATTGGTGTTATTGGTACGCCTATACCCCATACATTTGAAGTTTATGTGTACGGGCTGTGGTTGGTGTCATTGGTACGCCTATACCCCCATACAACTTTATGTGTATGGGCTGTGGTTGGTGTCATTGGTACGTCTATACCCCTTACAAGTTATGTGTATGGACTGTGGTTGGTGTCATTGGTACGCCTATACCCCTTACATTTGAAGTTTATGTATATGGGCTGTGGTAAGTGTCATTGGTACGCCTATACCCAATACATTTGAAGTTTATGTATATGGGCTGTGGTTGGTGTCATTGGTACGCCTATACCCCCATACAACTTTATGTGTATGGGCTGTGGTTGGTGTCATTGGTAAGTCTATACCCCTTACAAGTTATGTGTATGGACTGTGGTTGGTGTCATTGGTACGCCTATACCCCTTACATTTGAAGTTTATGTATATGGGCTGTGGTTGGTGTCATTGGTACGCCTATACCCCCATACATTTGAAGTTTATGTATATGGGCTGTGGTTGGTGTCATTGGTACGCCTATACCCCCATACAACTTTATGTGTATGGGCTGTGGTTGGTGTCATTGGTACGTCTATACCCCTTACAAGTTATGTGTATGGGCTGTGGTTGGTGTCATTGGTACGCCTTATACCCCATACAAGCTATGTGTATGGGCTGTGGTTGGTGTCATTGGTACGCCTATACCCCCATACAAGTTAATGTGTATGGGCTGTGGATGGTGTCATTGGTACGCCTATACCCCATACAAGTTTATGTGTAGTGGCTGTGGTAAGTGTCAAGGTACGCCTATATACCCCAATACACGTTTATGTGTATGGGCTGTGGTTGGTGTCATTGGTACGCCTATACCCCATACATCTGAAGTTTATGTATATGGGCCGTGATTGGTGTTATTGGTACGCCTATACCCCATACATTTGAAGTTTATGTGTATGGGCTGTGGATGGTGTCATTGGTACGCCTATACCCCATACAAGTTTATGTGTATGGGCTGTGGTTGGTGCCATAGGTACGCCTATACCCCCGCAAAAAATGTATAACACTTAAAAACAAATCATTTGACTGATAAACATGATTATGGTTTCGACAACCATTGTCATTGCGAGCTCTGAGTTCGTATATTGTAATGTTGGTACTTTGATTCTCATGGTGGTCATTAAAATCCTTGGATTTGACTAATCACTCTAGGGAAACAATGACTTATTGCAATTTTGAGGTTTCGGCGGCCATTTTGGTGGGTTTTTTTTTTAGATTCAATTAAAGAATTGA
Source organism: Pecten maximus (assembly GCF_902652985.1). NCBI lineage: Eukaryota > Metazoa > Mollusca > Bivalvia > Pectinida > Pectinidae > Pecten > Pecten maximus. The sequence continues at coordinate 12,647,009 of NC_047015.1, forward strand.
TTACTGCATTGTATTAAATATGATTTTAATGGTATCTATTACCCTAAAAACCTCAGTATAGACACAAACAATGTAACTCTAGAGTAATAAATGAGTAACTTATCGCCATTTTTAGATTTTTCAGCCATCTTGGTGGCCATCTTGAATATTTCAAAATGCTCAAGGGTGCCAAAGTGGCACCAAGCACTTTTGAAATCAGCACTCATCCAACATACACAAAACACTAAATAAACATTATGTGGACGCTACTGCAAGGTTTAGTGGGCTGCTGCTGGACTAAAAAGGGTATCAAAAATAGTCTGCCGAAATTGTTTAAACCCTTTGTATCAAAGTTCTGGAACATGCTTTTGAGATCACTCGCAGCCACAATAGTTCATATCAAGCTTCTATAAAGAGTATGTTCCGATAGGAAAATATGCGGAACTAATTAAAGAGCCTCTATTGAAACGATGATTTTTCACTGGTTTGACCTACGCATGATAACCGTGGGTATCCGACGATGTTCAAAGATGGCGGCTGATCAAATGACTCGAAGGTGAGCTCTCAAATATGTTTTCTTTTTATCACTTTCGAGCCTTTAAAAGAAAGTCGATTTGTAAGATATCAGAGTTGTGCAGAATGCCGAAATTTGACCATAAATATGTGACTTTTATTTTATTTCAAAACGGGGTCTTAAACCTGACAAAAAACTGAATATTGCCGTAAAACATGTTCAAAATGTTATTGTGATTGAATATATATTAATATGCTGAATTTTGAGTCTGTCTGGTTAGGACCCTTGGCGGTTAACGACTTTGAGCGGATGGGAATGACAACAAAGCAGCTACAATTGAACGATAGGGGACTTCCTTTTGTACGGTAGGGGACTTCCATTTGTACGGTAGGGGACTTCCTTTTGGACGGAAGGGGACTTCCTTTTGTACGGCAGGGGACTTGCATTTGTACGGTAGGGGACTTCCTTTTGTACGGTAGGGGACTTCCATTTGTACGGTAGGGGACTTCCATTTGTACGGTAGGGGACTTCCATTTGTACGGTAGGGGACTTCCATTTGTACGGTAGGAGACTTCCTTTTGTACGGTAGGGGACTTCCATTTGTACGGTAGGGGACTTCCTTTTGTACGGTAGGGGACTTCCATTTAGTACGGTAGGGGACTTCCATTTGTACGGTAGGGGACTTCCATTTGTACGGTAGGGGACTTCCATTTGTACGGTAGGAGACTTCCTTTAGTACGGTAGGGGACTTCCATTGGTACGGTAGGGGACTTCCATTTGTACGGTAGGGGACTTCTATTTGTACGGTAGGGGACTTCCATTTGTACGGTAGGGGACTTCCTTTTGTACGGTAGGGGACTTCCTTTTGTACGGTAGGGGACTTTCTTTTGTAATAGTCTCTCGTACGGTTGGGACATCAGTACTAGTTATCATTTCTGATTTAGCAGGATACAATCCGATACTTCAGACATTGATTGATTATCTTTATTATTAATATTATTTCTAATATTCTTCTATATACCTCTGATAACTTACTTTTATAAATCTCCATTACAAACATATAGTTTTAGATCTGAATCTGCAAAGCCTTACCAAAAGTTTAACAAAACGATAATTATAATAACTTCAGTGATAAATAAATGCATTATTATACATCAATCTCAAAATGTAGGCCTCTAAAAATAAAGTCTAACAATAAAACTTTTGAAAACATAAAATAAAAATTAGCTGTCATTTAAAAATGAAAATGACACCTAATTTTAATTCTTCGAAATTTGTTTTGTCTCGCCGCTGTACAAGTAATCTCGCCTTCCACACACGTGTATCGATACGTCTCGCCTTTAACACATATATAGACAAGTATCGCCTTCAACACACGTATATCGATAAGTATCGCCTTCAACACACGTATATCGATAAGTATCATCTCCAACACACGTATATCGATACGTCTCGCCTTCAACACACGTATATCAATACGTCTCACCTTCAACACACGTATATCGATACGTCTCACCTTCCACACACGTATATCGATAAGTCTTGCCTTCCACACACGTATATCGATAAGTATCGTCTTCAACACACGTATATCGATAAGTATCGTCTTCAACACACGTATATCGATAAGTCTCGCCTTCCACACACGTATATCGATAAGTCTCGCCTTCCACACACGTATATCGATAAGGCTCGCCTTCCACACACGTATATCAATAAGTCTCGCCTTCAACACACGTATATCGATAAGGCTCGCCTTCTGCACACGCGTCTCGCCTTCCACACACGTATATCGATAAGTCTCGCCTTCCACACACGTACATTGTATATCGATAAGTATCCCCTTCAACACACGTATATCGATACGTCTCACCTTCAACACACGTATATCGACAAGTCTCGCTCCACACACGTATATCGATAAGTCTCGCCTTCGACACACGCATATCGATAAGTCTCGCCTTCAACACACGTATATCGATAAGTCTCGCCTTCAACACACGTATATCGATACGTCTCGCCTTCAACACACACGTCTCGCCTTCCACACAAGAATATCGATAAGTATCGCCTTTCACATACGTATATCGATAAGTATCGCCTTCCACACACGTATATCGATAAGTCTCGTCTTCCACACACGTATATCGATAAGTACCGCCTTCAACACACGTATATCGATACGTCTCACCTTCAACACACGTATATCGATAAGTACCGCCTTCAACACACGTATATCGATAAGTACCGCCTTCAACACACGTATATCGATAAGTCTCGCCTTCAACACACGTATATCGATAAGTCTCGCCTTCAACACACGTATATCGATAAGTCTCGCCTTCAACACACGTATATCGATAAGTACCGCCTTCAACACACGTATATCGATAAGTCTCGCCTTCAACACACGTATATCGATAAATCTCGCCTTCAACACACGTATATCGATAAGTATCGCCTTCAACACACGTATATCGATACATCTCACCTTCAACACACGTATATCGACAAGTCTCGCCTTCGTCTCCTTAACCAATAAGTGAACATAACCAACGATATCCCGTAGAAATTGCTGCATTTTACATACCTATGATAGACATATCTCTTATAGAATCGTTGGTGTTGCTACTTATTCAAAATACATTTGTGTAGCTATATGGTTTTACTTAGTAAAAACACATGTTGCACTCCACAATGTTTTACCTTTTCAATATGTTTTGAATAATATGTGTCATTTCAGAGTTATGTTTTAAGATATCGATGAAGTAATAAGAGAGGGGACAGGAATCTCATACTTAAAACATGATAGTGAACTTGGTTGAGACACCCTTGCTGTAAGACTGAGAAACAGACTTCTATACATAATCATACCATTACCTATTAAGAAATGAAAGAATTTTTATAATTCTTTTGTGCATAACAATTACTTAAGCCAAAAGCTTTATTCCTTCTACACTGAAATATTATAATAAGTTTGCAACATGGTCTTACCCGACTGATATCACATCATTACATGAATTTAAATAACCTTTAAGAAGAACTGCAAGTGACACCGTGTCAGACAAAATTAGAAAATCAATATCAACACAGGTGGCAGACAATGCAGACTACTATATTGTCAACTTAGAGGTTCTTTAGTAACCTTTATTTTGAGTCACCGGCTTCAACGTGCAGTAGTACCAATCGAAATATGCATCACTCTTTTAATGTTTTGCTCATTTGTAATAAGTATAATGAACCACGTAAAACTTCAGCGATAAATTATTTGGCATAAGTCACAATCACTACACTCTAGATGGCCTTCTATCTGGCCGCGGTAGTTGCGGTATGCTAACCAATATTGTTTGAGTGTACTGCTGAGTTTGTCAGAGCTACATATAAATTTCTACATACATGTATATAATGATAGTTTTATACTCCTTATTTTAAATTAAAATCTTACATATGAAGATTACATTAACGACTTTGCTTCTGCATAATGACTCGAACATTGTGCGCATATGGCAAATCGTTTTAAATATATTTAATGATATTGCTATTTTAATATAGGTTTCTTTATGTAAATATAGATATCTATTTCCAATCCGGCTTTGTCCGTCGTCATGCGTCATCTTTCGTCCGTTAGTTATCATTTTCATGCTTTCAACTTCTCAAAAACTCCTGAACTATTGATCTTAAGGGGAAGATTTTTGAAATTCCAGTCAATTTGGTCCAAAACATGGGATTGACATCCAGGAAATGATCTTAGATATGTTGCTTTTATACGCTTTACATATGCTACTCTTCGTTTTCGCTTTGCTTCCGTTCTTTGACCGGTTATTTAATTACTGTGAACATGAACTTTGATGGTTAAAATTTCACACTATTGACCCGCCATTTTGTTAGTAATAGTGCAACTAACCACCCAAATCGTAACGCAGTCGACCGAAAAGACAAAATATGTTATTGACTTCTTAGTTTAAATCAAGAAAACTAAGCATATTATTCGATTTGGGTGGTTAATTCCGTCCGAATAGAACCTCGCTGATCATAAGTGCACACTGTTGACCAGCATAAAACGAGGGTTTATACGGACGCAATATAACATCGATTTGGGACTAAATAGGTAATAACAAAATATTATCCAATACAGCCATAGTTTTACTATAATCAACGTGTAAGTATATAACTTCAACATAACCCTTTATAATTTATTTATATCTATGTCACATATATTATTGCGTTATATTACCAGTACTATCATAACTCTGTCCTTGTATTGCACATATTATTTTCATACAAACAGTGGTGGTCCCATACATCTTAAATCCAATTTTGTAGTTTCCATAACATGCTTGTTATTATCAACATACTTTGTTAAAAGTAAATAAGGAGAAAACACTTTTCATTTCTTTCGGCAGATTCGCAAATATTGTGCAGTCTCCTTCTGCGAAATCTGTTTAACATAAAACAATTAGTCTTCGATTGAGTTATTCACAGCTGAAGGCTAAACCATTATATAAACCTTAACGACCACTTATAAATATATATATTACTTTACTATCATCGAGTTCTGTTTAGAAAAATAAGGAAAATTTCGACTTCCTGCAGCCTCTCCATAGAGGAACAACAACAAACACACAACCAGCGATTATGATACAGACTCCAGCCGACCAGAATGTCCTGTCATAGGTCCCGTACACATCGTACAACCACCCTGTCAACATATTAAATAAAACAAAATCAGTAAATTTGTAATAATATTGTAGTACTGATAACCACAGCTAAAAACAGTAAAATTTAAATAAACGTGTCAATATGCTTATACCAATAACACTGATCGTCAAGAATGACAGTTTAAATACTGCTCTAATTAAAATGTAAAGTAACCACACTTAATTTATAAAGATACTGACATTCAACCGCTGGTCTATCGGAGCACCCGCAGATAAACAACGGTATTCTACGCTTTTCCTGTGTCTTCTATATTGTAATACAACGCAACAAATTGGAATTTTACCTGCAAAAGGTGGTCCAATAAGATTTGCTGTTCCCTGTAGAAACATCATGATTCCAAATGCATCTGTTAGCTTGTCTATACCAAGTATATCTACGATAATAACTGAGCACAGTGCCTCTGCGGCAGCAGACAGTAACCCGAACATGCCGGCAAGAATGGTCGACGGTATAAATGTTGTAAACAAAGGAACAAAAGACAAAGTAGCACCACAAAGAATCATCGATATACAGTATAAGTAAGCTCTGTTGATCCAGTCCCTATCGCCGAGGTAGCCATACAGCACATTGCCTATAGTATGAAGAGTGCCTATGATTGCCACCATTAACGACGCATCTCGTTCGTTAATACCCATCTCCTTGGCTCTGTCCACCGTAAATACGTATGGAACGTCATACCAGAAATATAAAATGAAATTAGAAAACGCAAATACAAGAAAAGCAAGGTTTCCTAGAACACTGATGTCGACAAAAGATTTAGGACAGGTAGCCTTTGACTCCTTCTGGTACTTTAATCGGATGTTATTTCTGACATCAGGGCAACTCTTGGATGCACGTATCATTTGTGGTAGGGATGCAATGCTACCTCCAAGCAGTGATGGATGATCGGGTATATTTAAAAGTTTTATTGAAAGTTGACTTGTTCTGAACATATTTCTATCATTTGAAGACTCTCGTTCATATGAACTATTTGAAGTGGTGTCTGAAACCCGGTCATTACTCTCTGTGATGTCTTTTCTAGTCGGACTTAAAGCCTTGCACTCAGTTGGAGTACTGTTTGAGTAATGAACCGGGGACTGTTCTGCAATAAATGGTTCCTCGCTATTTGGTAATGTACCTGAATCGTCCTTATCTACAATTTTAACACGTAAGGGTCTAAAGAGTGCTCCACACACAACGATGTTTCCTGCTACTCCACCCATAATGAGAACAGCTCCTCTCCATCCATACTCGGATATCAGACGTTCCAATATAGGAGCAAACAGCAAAGTTCCTATGCCCGCGCCACACTCTGAAAGTCCCGTTACAAGTGCACGTTTGTCCTCGAAGTATTCCGCCACGACGACGATAGAATTGAGATATGGCAGAGATATACCGAGACCAGCTATTGCGCCATATGTTATGCAGAGAGATTCTATCGAATTAACGAAGCAACTACAAACAAAGCCAGTAGTTGTTATTACACCTCCAAGTATTGTTGCTTTTCTATAGCCAATTTTGTTAGTCACAAAACTTGCTAAAGGGCCACAGAGCAGAGGCACTGCACAGAAGACAGAACCAATCCACGCAGTTTTACTCCTGCTTTCGTGAAAGTACTCTATAAGATTTGTAAATAAAACTCCAAACGAGTAAGAACAGCCATCGGTAATCACATTGATAATGAAAGCACCAAGCACAACAAACCAGCCCCACCCTCCGTCAGGTGGCTTGATAGTGCCATCCATCTTGTCGTCTGATACTTCTGCTTTCTCATGGTTATGAAGCATTCTATCATCAAACTTCGAGTCAGAATCGGATTGAACCATAGTTGTAAGATGTTCTCATCATTTGGACATCAGCCTTCTGAAATGTAATTTAAAATGTACTCGGCCATTTAGATAACGTACAAGTTGAAATTCGCTCCCTTACACATTCCAAACATGCACAATACCATATTCTTGTCTGTGATGTATATCTCTGAAATAACGCATTTTTATAATTGACACATGCGTTGCTAGTATTATTTATTACTAACTTTCGTCATATGACGACCTCATTTGTGAATACACGCCAACTTTCCGAAAGTCTATACTGTATTCTATGATTACTAGTGTTACAAAAAAACAATCCTTACATGAAAGAATGGAGTAAAACTCGCCAGCACTACATAATATCGGCAGCCTTTTAAAGTAACCGTCTTGTAAATACTATGTTACCCACATGAATATCAACGACGTACATGACAATTATATTGTGTAGATTTATCATGTACATATATTTAAGCATACTTGTGTAACTCAAGAACATCTTTTGTGTATGTGTTTTAATTTATAGAGCGTTGTATAAACATTGTATATGATTATTGTATGTTAAAACGTATTTGATTTGTGTCTTGTAAGGATTTAATGGCATTGTATATTAAAACTAATTTGAATTTAGAAGTTTTGTCTCAATTTAAAACATCATATACATGTCCACAAATACGTGGCCTTTACTGTAACTGACAGACAGATTTATATCTATTGATATTATATTGTCAGATAATCTTATCAGAAGATGATATTAAGAGTTTACACAACGATTTATTGATATTATATTGTCGGACCATATTGACAGATACATTTTTAGATTACACTGACCGTTAACACAACTATAATATACATAATAGGTTTCAGCACCTTATCTCGTAGAAGATCTTAATCTGAATGATGCATTCTTTGAGTTTTTATTTAATTACGTGATAAATAAGTAATTTTACGGTGTTTACACACAGAGGTGGATTTCAACGACATTTAGAGAAAATCTGGATATTTTATTGGACATTGATACCTTGATACAGTGTCATTAGCCGTTTAAACAAGTATACAATTTGATATAGTGTCACTAGCCGTTTAAACAAGTATACAATTTGATATAGTGTCACTAGCCGTTTAAACAAGTATACAATTTGATATAGTGTCACCAGCCGTTTAAACAAGTATACAATTTGATATAGTGTCACTAGCCGTTTAAACAAGTATACAATTTGATATAGTGTCACTAGCCGTTTAAACAAGTATACAATTTGATACAGTGTCACCAACCGTTTACACAAGTATACAATTTGATATAGTGTCACCAGCCGTTTACACAAGTATATACCTTGATATAGTATCACTAGCCGTTTAAACAAGTATACAATTTGATATAGTGTCACTAGCCGTTTAAACAAGTATACAATTTGATTTAATAGAACACTGAATATGTCTGACCCTAAAGAAAGGCAAAGAAAGGGAAAGATTAGAAAAGGAGGACAGACAGAAGACGGTAGACATCAAAACATATAAAGACAAAAGTACATGAATAAACAAGGTCATTAAACATACACACTTCTACTTTCCTATCCCAACAAAGAAAAGGGAAAAAGCAGCATTCAGCATCAGCTATAGTAGTTACACATGTATGTAGTATACAGTACAGGTACATATATGGCAGAGTTTCCGCGCTGTACAAAAATATACTGGACATTGCATCTCGTATGTGATGCATGAATGAATTATATTTATTCCACAAGTATTTATTTACCAAGTAGTTGCTTCTAGCTTTGGAAACACCGAGTACATGTATGTCTACTCACAGGCGTCTGAAGTTCTGACAGTCTGAACCTCTACTACAGTATACATGTAGGTGTTACCATTTATTAATTCCTACTTGTAGAATTAATCTTATCTTGAATTCATTTACAAATATTTTAATAACTATTAAGTTCCAATGTATTCAGTGGCTTCACTCTTACTGTACAGGTACTCAGTATTTTAATTTCTTAAATTGTAATGGAAGGGATTAAAATATTGTCTGCCAACTGTCAAGGTCTACAAGACAGGGGTAAGCGAAAGGATTTATTTATGTATTTAAAGGAGAAAAATTATCACATTTACTGTCTTCAAGACACCCATTTTACAAAAGAACAGGAAATTATCATACAAAATGAATGGGGCTACCAGTGTTTTTTAAACTCTTTTAAATCTAACGCTAGAGGGGTTACAGTTCTCATCAATAATAATTTTGAATTTAAATTGATAAAGGAAAAGAATGACTTAACAGGGAATTTCCTTGCCTTGGATATAGAAATTGCAGTAAAAAGGATGACTTTAATTACAATATATGGCCCTAATACTGATAATCCTTCTTTTTATGAAAAAATAGAACAAACTATTTACGAGTTCAATAATGACAGCTATATTATATGTGGTGATTTTAATTTAGTGTTAGATCCCAAGTTAGATTGTGATAAAAATTATAACAAGAGATCCCAGAGGGATCTTGGCGCCCACCATTGAATGATCTTCATAGGTTCCATGTCAGATTGATCTTTTCTCTACTTTTCCCTTCATTTTACTAATCTGTGCAAATTGAGACATCCCTCCAGTACTTTTCAAACAAGGGAATCCTAGCTATATAAGAAATTTGAGATTTAACGATAATGGCTGTTTGTTGTCAGGTTGTTTTCAGGACAGACTGGTCCAAAACTGCAATACAAGGGACCAAGGGGAACCTACTTATGAAATTTGAGAAAGATCCATTCAGTACTTTGAGAAATAGAGATAACAAACTTCAATTGTCAAAATCCAAGATGGCGGTCTGTCGGCCATATTGTTTTCCAATTGATCTCAAAATGCAATTAGCATAACGGGGAACCTCCATATGAAATTTGAGAAAGATCCATTCAGTACTTTCTCAGAAATAGCGATAACAAACTTCAATTGTCAAAATCCAAGATGGCTGCCTGTCGGCCATGTTGTTTTCTGATTGGTCTCAAAACGCAATATGCATAACTAGGCACCAAGGGAAACCTACATATGAAATTTCAGAAAGATCCATTCAGTACTTTCTCAGAAATAGTGAGAACAAACTTAAATTGTCAAAATCCAAGATGGCGGTCTGTCGGCCATATTGTTTTCCAATTGATCTCAAAACACAATATGCATAACTAGGCACCAAGGGAAACCTACATATGAAATTTCAGAAAGATCCATTCAGTAATTTCTCAGAAATAGTGATAACAAACTTAAATTGTCAAATTCCAAGATGGCTACCTGTCGGCCATGTTGTTTTCAGATTGGTCTCAAAACACAATATGCATAACTAGGCACCAAGAGAAACTTACATATGCAATTTGAGAAAGATCCCTTCAGTACATTCTCAGAAATAGCGATAACAAACTTCAATTGTCAAAATCCAAGATGGCTGCCTGTCGGCCATGTTGTTTTCGGATTGGTCTCAAAACGCAATATGCATAACTAGGCACCAAGGGAAACCTACATATGAAATTTGAGAAAGATCCATTCAGTACTTTCTCAGAAATAGTGATAACAAACTTCAATTGTCAAAATTCCAAGATGGCTGCCTGTTGGCCATGTTGTTTTCCGATTGGTCTCAAATCGCAATATGCATAACTAGGCACCAAGGGGAACCTACATATGAAATTTGAGAAAGATCCCTTCAGTACTTTCTCAGAAATAGCGATAACAAATTTCAATTGTCAAAATCCAAGATGGCTGCCTGTCGGCCATGTTGTTATCCGATTGGTCTCAAAACGCAATATGCATAACTAGGCACCAAGGGAAACCTTCATATGAAATTTGAGAAAGATCCCTTCAATACTTTCTCAGAAATAGCGATAACAAACTTCAATTGTCAAAATCCAAGATGGCTGCCTGTCGGCCATTTTGTTTTCCGATTGGTCTCAAAACGCAATATGCATAACTAGGCACCAAGGGGAACCTACATATGAAATTTGAGAAAGATCCATTCAGTACTTTCTGAGAAATAGCGATAACAAGAATTGTTTACGGACGGAGGGACGGACGGACGGACGGACGGACGGACGGACGGACGACGGACCACGGACGCAGGGCGATTTGAACAGCCCACCATCTGATGATGGTGGGCTAAAAATGTAAACAATCCAAAGGCAAGGGCTAGATTATTAGAAATGATCGAGAATTTAGATCTTGCAGATATTTATAGGGAACAACATGCTGATATTTCTAGGTTTACATGGCGTAGAAGTAACCCCTTAAAGCAAGCTAGGCTTGACTTTTTTCTAGTTTCTGGTAATTTAATACCAAGTGTAAGTGAATCAGGTATAGATCCAGGTTACAGATCAGACCACTCGTTTCCAAAAATTATACTAAGATTCAATTAGTTTAAAAGAGGTAAAGGTCTTTGGAAATTTAACAGTTCATTACTACATGATTTAGAATATCTCAATATAATTAAAGACCTTATCAAAACTGTAAAGCTACAATATTGCCTTCCTATATATAACTTTAAAAACTTAGACAATATACCTGATTCAGAGTTACACTTTGTAATAGATGACCAACTATTTTTAGAAGTTCTTTTAATGGAGATTAGAGGTAGGACCATTTCATACTCCTCCTTCAAAAAGAAACAAAAGGGTGAAAGAGAAAAAAACTTACAAGCTGAAATACATTCTTTAGAAAATGAAAGTAATCCTAATTTAATATTATTAGAGGAGAGAAAAAAAAGAATTAGAAAAGTTAAGGTCTTATAGGTTAAAAGGTAGTATAATTCCAGCTAAGGCCTTATGGATTGACCAAGGAGAAAAGCCTACTAATTACTTTTTTAATTTAGAAAACCGACATTTTGTGTCTAAAATTATTCCAAAGTTACAGCTGGAAAGCGGGGAAACAATTACAAATCAGGAAAATATTTTAAAAGAGGTTAAAAATGTTTATGCAGAGTTATATACACTTGATACTGATGTTGAAGATGTTTATTTAGATGAATTTTTAGATGATTTTAATGTACCAAAATTAAGTGCTGAAGATGCAGCCAGTTCAGAAGGTCAGTTAACTCTTGCAGAAGCATCCAGAACTCTAAAAAACATGAAAAAAAATAAGAGCCCAAGCTCAGACGGTTTCACTTCAGAATTTTCTAAATGTTTTTGGAAACAAATTGGAATTTTTGTAGTAAGGGCTATAAATTATGGTTATGTAAATGGTCAGTTGTCAGTCACTCAGCGTCAAGGAATTATTACCTGCATACCAAAAGCTAACAAATCAAAGTATTTTATTAAAAATTGGCGTCCTATTTCTCTTTTAAATATTGTATACAAAATTGCATCTGGTTCAATAGCTGATAGATTGAAATTGAATTTACAAAAGATTATTAGTTCAGACCAGACAGGTTTTTTATCCGGTCGCTATGTAGGAGAAAATACTCGCCTGGTTTATGACATTATGCAGTATACAGAAGAAAATAACATCCCTGGAATGCTACTTATGATTGATTTTGAAAAAGCCTTTGATTCGGTCGCATGGAAATTTATAGATGAAGTTCTCAGATATTTTAGATTTGGAAATGATATACGAAATTGGATTAAAGTTTTACATTGTAATTGTAGTTCTGCCATAAACCAGGGGGGTAATTTGTCTCCTTTTTTCAGTATTAACCGCGGTTGCCGCCAAGGTGACCCAATCGCCCCATATATCTTCATCTTATGTGCTGAAGTGTTAGCAATACGCCTCAGAAATAATAAAAATATTAGTAGTATAAATGTTGACGGCTGTCCTATTCTTAACTCGCAGTACGCCGACGACACTTCTTTAATCTTAGATGGCTCTGAAAAATCCTTAAAAGAATCACTCATAGAATTAGATATATATGCTAAAATATCAGGGCTGAAAGTAAATGCTAGTAAAACTGAGGTGGTCTGGATTGGCAGCAAAAAGTTCAGTAGTGACATTCTCTTACCAGATAGAAATCTTAGATGGGGGGTAAGCAATTTTTCACTTTTAGGAATTGATTTTCATGTAGATCTCCACAAAATGCCCAAGACGAACTTCGATAAAAAGTTAGTTAAGATCAAAACTCTTCTTAAGACTTGGAGCAAACGGTTGTTAACACCTATTGGCAGAATAAGTATAATTAAATCTCTGTTAGTATCCCAAATGAATCATCTTTTTATTGCATTACCCAATCCCAGTGAAACCTTTATTAAACAACTTAATTCCTTTTTATTTTTTTTATTTTTTATGGAATGGGAAAACTGATAAGATTAAGCGAGATGTTATTGTTCGTAATTATATAGAAGGTGGACTTAAAATGATAAATCTAAATTCATTTATCGAGTCACTCAAGATAAGCTGGATTCGAAGAATTTTCAGAGCTGAAGGAAAGTGGTTAAACATTTTGAATTCTTATGTTAATGTACATATTTTAGCTAACACAGGTAATGACTATTTAAATCATATCATAAGTTCTTGTAAAAATATATTTTGGAAGGATGTGTTTCATTCTTGGTACAAATTAAGGTGCAAGGAAGATTTACATGTACTAAGACATAAAGGTGAATCTTTGGGTAAAATTTCCTTTGTGGTATAATTCAAATATTACTGTTGGCAATGAAGTTGTTTTTTATCAGAGATGGTTTAATAAAGGAGTTATGGTAATCAATGACTTACTGAAAAACAAAAATGATTGTACTTTTTTAACTTTCAATGAATTCACCACTTTACATGGCACAATTACCAATTACCTCGATTATTATGGTCTAATAGCTAGTATCAAGAATTATCTGAAAAGGTTCACATGGTCAGGAGATGCTAGTATGTATCCCTTCATTCCTTTATGTCTTGACATTGTGTTGAAGAAAGTCAAAGGTTCTCAAGATTTTTATAATATGCTTAATACAAATAGTGCATCTATAACTGCACAAAACAAATGGGGAAATACTTTTGACTACAATCAGAAGGCTTGGGAAAAAATTTATCTAATTGCATTCAGAGTTACAGAAAACACAAAATTACAATGGCTGCAGTTTAGGATAAATCATCATATTCTAGCTACTAATTCATATTTATATAAAATTGGACTTACAAATAATCCATTTTGTGTTTTTTGTAATTTGGAAAGGGAGACAATTTCACATATTTTTTGGGAGTGTAATGAAGTCCAGAATTTTTTAGCAAATTTTGAAAACATTTTATTAGCAGTTTCTATTCCATTTTCATTAAATAAGAAATGATTCTTTTTGGTGCTTTCCAGCACAATGGAATCTATAATAGAATTGACAACGAGATAATTCTTTTCATTAAGCATTATATATATAAAGCCAGGTGTTTGCACAAGTCTCTAATAGTCTCATCACTAATTAACCATGTTAAAGATTACTATAATGTGCAGAAGTTTATTGCTGTGGGCAAAGGAGAGAAAGTTTTTAATAAATTTACTTTTGAGTGGAATAAATGGCAAAATTTGGTAGAACTTGACCTTTCTTAACCTATAATTAGACTAGGTATACTTGTCGTAATATTAATAATTTTGATCTTATACAGACCTTTATCTCATACATTGTGGTAATATGAAATTATGTGTTTACAGTGGTTTAAATGATCATGTTTTTAGTGTTTAAGTCTGACCCTTCCCTTTCCCTCTCTCTTGCTTTCTCTTTCTAAATGTGAACTTTCTTCTTTTTCTATTTCCTTACATTTCTTGTTCTATCTTTCTTTTCTCTCACTGTGCTTGGGTTCTAACGAGCTTAAAACATACTCAACAATCATAAAATTTAGATTTGGAATTTTGACTGATTATTTTCAAGTATTTTTAAGAATAAGCCTACCATGTGCATATATTGTAACTATACAGAGAAAAATATATATCAAATGGCGATTTCTAAATAGTAATTAAAAATTAGTGTAAGAATGATTGGATATCTTTTATTGATATTCATTGATTATCTTGTATCAAAAAGTATAATTTGGAAAAAACCAATAGAATATTAAGCGTGTGTGGGAAAAGAAAGAAAAAAAAAATGATGTGTATTTTATACATATAAAAATTTTGAAAAATTAAAAATTAAAAAAAAAAAGTAAACAATTTGATATAGTGTCACCAGCCGTTTACACAAGTATACACCTTGATATAGTGTCACTAGCCGTTAACACAAGTATACACCTTGATATAGTGTCACTAGCCGTTTAAACAAGTATACACCTTGATATAGTGTCACTAGCCGTTTAAACAAGTATACACTTTGATATAGTGTCACTAGTCGTTTAAACAAGTGTACACCTTGATATAGTGTCACTAGCCGTTTAAACAAGTATACACCTTGATATAGTGTCACTAGCCAAATATACACCTCGATAAATTGTTACTAGCCGTTAATCAAACTATTGTCACTAGCCATTGAATATATACAACATGATAGATTGTTAGATTGTATTGACTGTTTACAAGAGTGACGTTTGTTCTTATATATATATATATATAAGAAAAAGGAATCCGTCCTTGCGAAGGTTAATTTATAAGAAACAACAAAAAACAAGACTTTGCCGCTTGGCTTTTCTGTCCTCTCAAGCTTCTTCAGGCTTCTTCAGGCTTCTTCAGTCCGACTGAAGAAGCCTGAGAGGGCAGAAGGGCCTAGCGCCAAAGTCTTGGGTTTTTTTTTTGTTATCATATATATATATATTCAAACATAACAAAGCACTTATCCTTAAACCACGTGTTTGACCTAATTATCATTAAGGCCAGTAACGGGTATATACAAAAAGGTGCCATTATAAAATCCTGTGTACTAGGAACACGTGTTATGTTTACAATAGTGTGTAGGTTATTCTTCATACGTGTATGTCTGTAGTATCCTGTACTGGGAAGTCACTAAAGAGTAGTGTTCTCAAGTAATAATATATCACGAGCTATGGTCTAAAAATAGATCCAGTTCGTGTCGGTGAAGTTTGGATACAAAAATATTTCTACGTGGCGCTAATATATAATAATTGTCTATATTGTCTATAAAGGACAAACTTGTCCTAAAGATGATGCTACCCTGAAGTCAACCCTTGCATACTGACCTTATATACTACAATACGTTACAGTATTCCTCCCGGTGACATTATAAGTAATGGCGACTACTTTATCTTAGTGTCCTCATG